>NC_057803.1:19630899-19661833 GCF_018294505.1 Triticum aestivum | reverse complement strand
CATCCCATCGATCGGCTTCAGTTAGCAGCAGTAGCGAAGGAATCGCTCGATTGGGTTCAGTTAACAGCCATCGATCGATCGCTCGGGTTCAGTAACGTGTAGCCTACAGTGCAATCACTCGGGTTTAGTTAGAGCCCAACGCCTCGCCCGGGTTTAGTTAGAGCCAACGCCTCGCACACATGCGTGTATGTGTACGAGAGAAACGCGCATCGCTCGGCCCCTGACCTCCCACCGTAACCAGGAACTCCCCGAAATTTTCCTTGCCCTCGCTTCTACCACGGTTTTTTCCGTCATGGACGGCCCAAAGAATGTCATGCAGCTGCGTCTCTGGCCCGCCCAGGACGAAAAGCCCATTTTTTGTCATGATTTTTTGTCATAGAAGTAGGAGCCCACCACATCTATGATGATATCGGGTTTTGTCACAATTATCGTCATAGAAGTGTCATATGTATGGCAGAAAAAAAAATTTGTTCAGCCCAAAATATCACAGATGTGTCTGTTTTTGTAGTTTGGGGAGATTGTTCCTTGGTATGTGACTCCTCCATTGGTCCAATTAGTTTTTGTTCTAGTGCTTTATTCATTGCAAATTTGTGCTGCCTAGGTGACCATGTTCTTGAACTTGCATGTCAAATTTATATAGTTCCAAGTAGTTTTGATGCATGATATAGGCTCTAGGCACTTGTATGAGTAGTTTCTACCAATATTATTGAGTTTGGCTTGCTTTTATTTTGAAGTTACTAAAAGTTTTAGAATTTTTTAGAGAATAATGAAGAGATTTTTGTGGGGCTCATCGAGCCGAAGCTCGAAGGAAAAGCAAAATGAAGAAGCAATGAAGCCCAAATATAATTTTCCTCGCACCGCGGAGGTTAGGCCATGTGAATGGCCCTTCGATGATTTCTTGAGAGCAACCGGGATTTATGAGGATTTTTATGAATTGGCTAAGAATGCAGGCCTCACCGACTTCCTTCGTGACCAACGCGAACAGTATCTCTTACTCACCAATACTTTTGTGCAAAACTTCTACTATTATCCTAGGGAATCACCTCCTTCAGTAGAGTTTCATTTATATGATGTGGTTAAGAAGATGTCACTTTATGATTTTTGTCGGGTTTGTTTGATCCCTTTCGAGGGCAAAATAGAGGAACCGCATCGTGATGATGTGGATGGGTTTATTGATACCATCACCGTAGGGGAAACGAGGAAGGTTTCCGATGCATGAATCACTAGCATACATTTTCTTGTTTTATGTTACTTTGCAATATTTGCTAGTCGTTGCTTAATTGGTCGCGGAAACTGTGGAAACCTTAGTGTTCCTGATATTATTATTTTGTTCCACGATTTATTCCGTGATAACTCTGTGAGTATGGGCAGTATTATTGCTAAACGGTTAAGTCTGAACCGTACAAAGGGTCCCATTTTTGGTGGTATCTATGTTTCACGCCTTGCTGCATATTATAACTTACCTATTAGGCACTATGAAAAAGAAGAAAAATTGCTGCCTACTGTTTATTTAGATTGTAAGAGTATGGTGCGCATGATTTCATTATAAAGAATAGGGAAGGGGAGCTTAAATACAAATTGTTCTTTGATAAATGTCATCCGGAGACTATTACCTTGCCTGCTCCTTCCTTGTTTGATTTATCTGCAGGCCAGTACCTCGTCTCGTCGGAGGACATTCACGCCTACCGGAACCCTGCACCAGCCACAGAGCCAGAGTCGGAACCACAAGTTGATCCTCCACGACAGTCCGATTACCAGTGGGATCCGGAGATGATTGCCAACCAAAGGCAATCAGAGTCTTCTTCTTCGTAGTACGACCCCAACTATTACTATGGATATCCGTCAGGCCAGCCGTGGCCATAGACCAACTTAGGCCAAAAGCCTAAGCTTGGGGGAGTACGTATTTCCCACTGACATTACATTTATGTTCACACACTCATTGCTAGATGTCGGTGCTCATACTTTTTCATTGTATCATCCATGCTAGTTTATTTTCCTTTTTATGCTTTCTTCTTGTGTGTTTAATAAACCTTAAGAAAAAAACAATAAAATTAGTTGTAGCTTTTAGCTAGTTTTAATTTCCATGCTTGTAGTAGTAATTAAAAGAAAACCCAAAAAGATTTCATGTTCTTCTTTTGCTTGTTGGGAGCTTTCCCGTGTAAATAGTTTTATTTCTTTTCTTTTCTTTGGGGGTCGATAGGAGAAGACCATGATTAAATTGTTGAAGTGGCTCTTATATGCATTATTGTTGATCTGACAAAAGAGCCCATATTGCCTTGTCTTCTCCTGTTTATTGAATGCTTGCAGATTCCAGCTTAGTCCAATGCACGCGCACTATTATTATTATTCACATCATTCAGTCGTGCAAGTGAAAGGCAATTATGACGATATATGATGGACTGACTGAGATGAGAAAAGCTGGTATGAACTCGACCTCTTTTGTTTTTGTAAATATGATTAGTTCATCGTTCCTGATTCAGCCTATTATGAATAAACATGTTTGCAATGACAACTAGAGATCATAGTTTCTTGTGCCATGCTTGATTAGCTAGGAGCTTATAATGGTTTACCTTGCATGCCAACATGCTATTAAAATGGTTATGATGTGGTATGATAGGGTGGTATCCTCCTCTGGATGATTTAAGTGACTTGACTTGGCGCATGTTCACGCATGTAGTTGAAACAAAATCAACATAGCCTTCACGATATTTATGTTCATGGTGGATTATATCCTACTCATGCTTGCATTCGGTGTTGATTAATTTTAATGCATGTTCATGACTGTTGTTGCTCTCTAGCTGGTCGCTTCCCAGTCTTTTGCTAGCCTTCACCTGTACTAAGCGGGAATACTGCTTGTGCATCCAACTCCATAAACCTCAAAGTTATTCCATATGAGTCCACCATACCTACCTATATACGGTACCTACCTGCCGTTCCAAGTAAATTTTTATGTGCCAAACTCTAAACCTTCAAATAAATATCATGTTTTGTATGCTCGAATAGCTCATGTATCAACTAGGGCTGTCCGTATCTTCCATGTTAGGCAGGTTATTCTCAAGAGGAGTGGACTCCGCTCCTCACTCACGAGAAAATGGCTGGTCACCGGGATGCCCTATCCCATGCTTTATGCAAACTAAATCAAAATAATTGCAAACAAAACTCCCCCTGGGACTCTTGTTAGTTGGAGGCACTCGTTGTTTCGAGCAAGCCATGGATTGATGCTTGTTGGTGGAGGGGGAGTATAAACTTTACCATTCTGTTTGGGAACCGCCTATAATGTGTGTAGCATGGAAGATATCGCCATCTCTTGGTTGTTATGTTGACAATGAAAGTATACCGCTCAAAATATTATTCATCTCTATTTTAAAACCGAGCTCTGGCACCTCTACAAATCCCTGCTTCCCTCTGTGAAGGGCCTATCTATTTACTTTTATGCTGAGTCATCATCCTCTTATTAAAAAAGCACCAGTTGGAGAGCACCATTGTCATTTGCATTCATTACTATTAGTTTACATTGAGTATGACTTGACTGGATCTCTTTTACCATGAATTACAATGTCTAGTCAGTCCTTGATCTTTAAAGGTGCTCTGCATTTATGTTTTGCGGTCTTAGAAAGGGCTAGCGAGATATCATGTTGTTATATCATATTATGATTGTTTTAAGAAAGTGTTGTCATCCGAGATTTATTATTATTGCTCGCTAGTTGATTATTCCATTGATATGAGTAAACATGAAACCTATGTGTTATTGTGAATATGGTTAGTTCATAATCTTTGCTGAAAACTTGAATGCTGGCTTTACATATTTACAACAACAAGAGCAAACAGAGTTTGTAAAAGTTTTTCTTTATCACTTTCAGTTTATCAACTGAATTGCTTGAGGACAAGCAAAGGTTTAAGCTTGGGGGAGTTGATACATCTCCGTCGTATCTACTTTCCCAAACACTTTTGCCCTTGTTTTGGACTCTAACTTGCATGATTTGAATGGAACTAACCCGGACTGACGCTGTTTTCAGCAGAATTGCCATGGTGTTATTTATGTGCAGAAACAGAAGTCCTCGGAATGACCTAAAACTTCACGGAACATCTTTTTGGAAATAATAAAAAATCCTTGCAAAATATGAAGACCAGGGTCCCACACCCTAGCCACGAGGGTAGGGGGCGTGCCTGTCCCCCTAGGGCGCGCCCTCCTACCTCGTGGCCCCCCTGGAGCTCCTCCGACCTCAACTCCAACTGTATATATTTGGTTTCGGGGAGAAAAAAATCAGAGAGAAGGATTCATCGCGTTTTATGATACAGAGCCGCCGCCAAGCCCTAAAACCTCTCAGGAGGGCTGATCTGGAGTCCGTTCGGGGCTCCGGAGAGGGGAATCCGTCGCCATCATTGAGGGAGTCCTGGATTAGGGGGTGTTCGGGTAGCCGGACTATACCTTCAGCCGGACTCCAGGACTATGAAGATACAAGATTAAAGACTTCATCCCGTGTCCGGATGGGACTTTCCTTGGCGTGGAGGGCAAGTTTGGTGATGCGGATATTCAAGATCTCCTACCATTGTAACCGACTCTATGTAACCCTAACCCTATCCGGTGTCTATATAAACCGGAGGGTTGTAGTCCGTAGGCAATCAACTACATATACAACAATCATACCATAGGCTAGCTTCTAGGGTTTAGCCTCCTTTATCTCGTGGTAGATCTAATCTTGTACTACCCATATCATCAATATTAATCAAGCAAGACGTAGGGTTTTACCTCCATCAAGAGGGCCCGAACCTGGGTAAAACATCGTGTTCCCTGCCTCCTGTTACCATCCGGCCTAGATGCACAGTTCGGGACCCCCTACCCGAGATCCGCCGGTTTTGACACCGACATTGGTGCTTTCATTGAGAGTTCCTCTGTGCCATCACAATCAGGAAGGATGCGTCCTCCCGTCTTTAAAGACGGCGCCGTTGCTAAGGGAGCCTTGGTTGTCGGCCAAACCCTCCGGCTAGGTGGTTTCCTCATGACCGCCTGTTCGGCTATTGCGCCGACGGTGACCTCTCGGGTCATCAAAAGCAACCTACACGTCAGCTCGGAGCTCGTCGAGCAGCTAGATCCAATGGAGCTCTCTTCCATAAACGAGCTCTTGTATCACATCGCCGCCCTGGGGGTCGCTACGGATTACGACCAGGTTGGGCTTAAACCCGATCTAAGAGAAATTAACTCTCCCCAAGTCACCCACCACGTTGCCGTGGTAGAGACGTTGTGCGGCGACCCTTCATCTATTTTAAGGACTAGCTATGTCCGAATTCCCGACCCCTCCAAGACGGATACCCGCGGAGGGGGACATATAACTCAAGACCTGAGCTTAGGATCAAGCAACGGGCCAGATTCACTGGACAACATCCAAGAATCCGAACTTCAGAGTTCGGAAACTCTTCGGCCTCCGAATCTTGGATTGGGTGAGGTTTCAGATTCAACGACACCCGCCCACCCAATCATAAGCGATCTCTCCCAAATCAGGCAGAGGCCCGAGGAAACAGTACATCATTACTGGGCCAGATTCCTCCTGGTTATGAACAGGATAAAGGATTGCCGCGAGGAAGACGCAATCTCAATTTTTTGCGGTAATTGCACGGACAAGGGAATCCTTAACGTCGTAAGTCGTCGTGATATCACACGCTTCGCTGACTTGGCGTCCATAGTACAAAAATACTGTGCGATGGAAAGCGCCTGGAAAACCGAAATAAATTTTTGGGATAATCTGGCCTTGAATAGTAATCCCGCCCGAACTAAGAGGGTGCATCATCACAGGACACCCGGGATAAACACCAAAAAGCCAAAACCCTCTACAGGGCATGGAACCGTACTGGAAAGATGGCTTGATGGACCCTGTAGAATTCACAGTACAGGGGACGCCACACCAACTCACAGCCTTAGAGCATGTTGGATACTCCGGCAGTGGCCAAAATCAGCGAGGACCTCTTAATTCCGGAGGCCGCAGAAAGCCAGCCCAAGGACACCAGTACCGTTCTCACAGTCTTCGAGACTTTCGCATCAAACAATGTGCGAAAAAGAACACTCCACAGCCTCGCCGAAGTCTATCAAGTTGCAACAATAAATCCATGGAGCGACACTGCCATTACCTTCAACGCAAGTGATGAACCTAGATTCCGAACAGCCCGAGCACCAGCCGCATTGGTCCTCAGTCCCATAGTGGACGGCTTTCGCCTCACCAAGGTGCTCATGGATGGAGGCAGCAGACTGAACCTCATTTATGAGGAAACCCTTCAAAAAATGGAAATAGACTGGAACCGTGTCGAGCGAAGCAGCACAACCTTTAGAGGAATAGTCCCTAGTCGAGAAGCACGCTGCACAGGAAAAATCACACTAGATGTGGTGTTCGGCACGCCGGATAATTACAGGTCCGAAGAAGTCACGTTTCAGGTGGCCCCGTTTAAGAGCGGATATCACGCTTTACTAGGGCGGGACGCATTCACAATCTTCCAAGCAATACCCCATTATGGGTATATGAAGCTTAAGATGCCCGGGCCGAATGGAATTATCACCCTAGCTAGTGATCCGGACATAGCACTCTGCGCCGAAGACAAGACGGCCGCATTAGCCCTTGAGGCGCTATTCGAAGCCTTAGCGGCCGAGGAGCTGACTGCGCTGCGCTCCACGGTTAACAGGGATGATGTCATACTCGATAAGAGATCCAAATCCACATCCTTCAAGCCAGCCGACGAAATAGTCAAATTCCAGGTCCATCCAACGGACCCCAATAAAACAGCTTCAATCGGGGCACGACTGAACCCTGATGCAAACGCCGCACTGCAAGAGTTCCTACGAGAGAACTAGGACATCTTCGCCTGGCACCCTTCAGACATGCCAGGGATCTCACACAGGCTAGCCGAACACAGCTTAAATATCCTAAAAGGATTTAAACCTGTCAAACAAGCCCTTCGGCGTTTTTCCGAACCCAAGAGATAGGCTATGGGAGAGGAGCTAGCCAAGCTATTGGCGGCCGGATTCATCAGAGACATAAAACATCCGGACTGGCTAGCAAACCTGGTGATGGTACCAAAGAAGGACAAATCCTGGCGCCTGTGTGTCGATTTTAAAGACCTTAACAAGGCTTGCCCAAAGGATCCCTTCCCCCTCCCCCGCATCGATGAAATTATCGATGCCACCACAGGACACGATTTGCTGTGTTTCCTCGACGCATACTCCGGTTACCATCAAATCAAGATGGCAGAATCAGACCAAGCTGCAACAGCATTCATCACACCATACGGCCCATTCTACTTCAACACAATGCCCTTCGGGCTGAAAAACGCCGGCGCAACATATCAGCGCATGATCCAGACATGTCTGGCAAACCAGATCGGGAAAACAGTGGAGGCGTATGTGGATGATGTGGTCATCAAATCAAGACATGTCGAATCCCTAGTAAACAACTTGAGGCTTACATTCGATAACCTCCGACAATATGACATCAAGCTCAACCCAGAAAAATGCGTCTTCGGCGTTCCAGCCGGAAAGCTCTTGGGCTTCATTGTATCCGGTAGAGGAATTGAAGCAAACCCAGCCAAGATCTGAGCTTTGTCACAATTGGATGTCCCAAAGGACCTTAAACAAATACAAAAATTAACCGGGTGCGTGGCGGCTTTAAGCCGCTTCATCTCCCGCTTGGGAGAAAAGGCACTACCCCTTTATCGCCTCCTTCGGCGCACCGAACACTTCGAGTGGACGGATGCTGCCACGGCCGGACTTGATGAAATAAAAGCCATATTGGCAACAAACCCAGTCCTGGCCGCGCCAATCACCGGCGAACCAATGTTATTGTACATTGCAGCAACACACCAAGTTGTCAGCACAATGCTCGTTGTCGAGCGGGAAACAGACGGACACAAATTCCCCCTTCAAAGGCCAGTCTACAACGTGTCCACTGTCCTCACTCCATGCAAATCACGGTACCCGCATTATCAAAAGATTGCATACGCGGTATTCATGGCATCCCGGAAGCTACGACACTACTTTCAAGAGTGTTCCATAATAGTAGCCTCGGAAGTGCCACTAAACGATATTATCAACAACCGCGATGCAACGGGCCGGATTGCAAAATGGGCCATCAGGCTTCTCCCGTTCGATATAACCTATAAGCCACGGCGAGCTATTAAATCGCAAGTTTTGGCCGACTTCGTCGCAGAATGGACGAAGGCCGAGCTCCCTAAAGAGTACGGCACATATTCAAATTGGATTATGCATTTTGACGGCTCCAAAATGTTGGCCGGACTGGGGGCCGGCGTCGTCCTGACGTCCCCCATAGGAGACACAGTCCAATATGTGCTCCAAATCATGTACACGGATTCCAACAATGCAGCCGAATATGACGCCCTCCTACATGGCCTCCGGATAGCAGTATCCATGGGTATCCAGCGCCTAGAGGTACGCGGGGATTCAAACCTCGCGATATCCCAAATAAATGGAGACTTCGATGCCAAGGACCCAAAAATGGCAGCTTACCGCGACGTCGTCCTAAAAATGTCAGCTCGGTTCGAAGGGCTGGAGTTTCACCATATAGCCCGAGAAAACAATCAAGCGGCGGACGTCCTAGCACGCATCAGAGCAAAATGCGATGCAGCCCCCCCCCAACATCTTTTTGGAAAGATTCTTCAAGCCATCCGTAGCATGGGAGGGGGAACCCGCAAATAACAACCTGAACCCAGCCGCACCACTCGACGCCGAACAATCTGACACAATTGGAGGCTCTGCCAACAAAATTACACCTTCAGCCCACGTAATAATGGCGGTTATCGCCCCGTGGACAAAACCATTCCTAGCCTACCTTACTAGGCAGGAACTCCCGGAGGATGAAAACGAGGCCCGCTGCATAGTGTGGCGATCTAAGGCCTACAGAGTCCATGAGGGAGAACTTTATAAGAAAAGCACTACCGAAGTCCTTCAAAGGTGCATCTCCGAAGAGGAAGGGCGGAACCTCCTGGCTGAAATTCATGCCGGACTCGGTGGTCACCACGCCGCTGCTCGGTCCCTCGTTAGCAAGGCTTTCCGTACAGGCTTTTGCTAGCCAACGGCCCAAGCAGACGCTCAGGACCTAGTCCAACGATGCGCTGGTTGCCAACTTTTTGCCAACCAAAGCCATATGCCACCTACCGCACTCCAAACTATACCCATCACCTGGCCTTTTGCGGTCTGGGGGCTTGACATGGTCGGACCCCTTAAAGGTGGAACCCATAGGAAAAAATACTTACTGGTCATGGTGGATAAGTTCACCAAATAGATAGAAGCCAAGCTCTTAAAATGGTCGAATCCGGACCTGTGATAGACTTCATATCCGGGGTTGTACACCGTTATGGCGTCCCCCACAGCATCATAACCGACAACGGTACAAATTTTACCGCCGACGAGGTAAAACTCTGGTGCAAAAACATGGGCATCAAGCTCGATTATGCTTCCGTCTATCACCCACAAACCAACGGCCAGGTCGAACGTGCAAATGGTCTTATCATGAGCGGCATCAAACCCAGACTGGTGTGGTCCCTCAAGGAATCTAACACGCACTGGGTAGAGGAGCTCGACTCTGTGCTATGGGGGCTGCGGACCATGCCAAATCGCACCACCGGGTACACACCATTTTTTATGGTGTACGGCGCAGAAGCAGTTCTGCCCTGCGACATAATTCATGACTCACCTAGAGTGCGCATGTACGAAGAAAGAGAAGCCAAGCTTGATCGGCAGGACAACTTGGACGCCTTGGAGGAGGAGCGCGATGTGGCAAAAGCCCGTTCCGCATTTTATCAACAGCAGGCCCGAAGATATCAAAGCAGAGAAGTACGGGCCAAAAAATACAATGTTGGCGAACTAGTTCTACGCCTGCCGGATAAGAAAAAGGACAAACTCAAGCCCAAGTGGGAAGGTCCATTCATAATCGACCAAGTCCTGACTGGTGGGGCGTACCGCCTGCGAGATGCATCGAACAACCGACTCGAGCCGAACCCGTGGAACGCCACCCATCTCCGAAGATTCTATGCCTAGCGCCGGACTCTGTGTTCGTCTCCTTCCTCTGTCCATCCCTTTTTGTATTTTTCTGTCTTACATTTCTCTCCTTCCCATTTTTTTTCTTTCATAGCCCTTAAAGGCTCATCTAGTGATGCGCCACTCGCGCTCATTAAACCTGGGGGCTTCTTTAACAGAAGCTTATTTACACGGGCTTCACGCCCAACACATGCATCAAACTTCCGCATGTACCTTTTTTCTTCACCATTATATGCATCGATATGACTTAAGTTTTGGCCAAGCTGGGTTGCCTGGCTCCTGTGCTTACCCCTACGTTCCTAATTGTTCGGCTAGGCGGTAAAGGGAGCACCTCTGCGATTGCTACTGCCGGGTCAGCCGGATGTGTACCTCAGACTGGGTGAAGCCGAAAGCTAGCGTTCTTAAGGGAATATTCGGTCAGTGAAATAAAAGATGATCTTTTTACTCATTTTATGTGCCCCCAGATGCCTTTTTTCTGCGTCTCTTCACGTAGTCCGGACATGCACCTTAGGGCATGCCTCCCAGCGAAAGGAACCCTTAACGGAACTATTTTCTCTGGAAGATGTTTCTTACTAACCATGTAATATAACATAACTAGTTGGGCACTTGTCTGATAAAGCACTGATGACCCCTACGCCTGGTCTCCACGCATACCCCGGTTCTTATATAACCGCTAGGGCATTCGGACACACTCCAGACCGTCAGGTCCCGAGGTTGAAGCGAAAAGGTCGGCAACGACAAACGATCTACAATCCGGCTAGAAGGCATTACACATGTCAATTCAAAATTACACAGTCATTCTGACTAATTGTATTCCTCTTCTATACCATCTAACAGGCTGTCTATTTACAGTCCTGCTGGGAATACTTAGTGGCCAACTCTACTTGGACGTATACTAAGCTTACAGGGATCTCCTTCCCGTCAGGCCCCACTGGTCCGACCTCGGCCATGTGGTTTGGGTCAGACTTCGTAAAACGGGTCTTCACCATGGCCCAGGCCTCCCTAGAGCCTTGTCGGCAGGCCGATATCTTCCACAACCGGAAGTGCCGCCGAGCTCCCTTCAGCTTCTCCGCAAGCTCTCCAAGGTCCTCGGGCACGGAGTGGGCAGGCCAAAAGGCTTGGGCAATATCCCGCATTGCCTGCCGAATTCGCTCGTGCAATTGCAAGAGTTCGGGAAGAAGGTCACCCGTAGAACCGGGCATCTCCTTTGCAGGACGACCTGTGAGCATACCTACAGACATTACTCTGTTAGTCGACTTCCTCGCTGAACTCTTTTTTCAAAAGTTCGTTCAAGCACTTACTAAAAATGCCGCGTCGAAGCCGCTGATTCTCCTTCGTGGAGTCTGACAGCTGGCCATGAACATCATTAAGTTCGATGTCCAGCTTGGTGTTGGCATCCTGAAGATCATTCTTCTCTCGCCTCACCTTTGTCAACGTACTCTCACCGGCCTTTAGCCGACGTAAGAGTTGTTGCTTGTCCGGATCGAGTCCGGCGCCATCTGCAACATGATTTGTCAGATTTGCACCTACACCGCACAATACTAATCTTTCGAAGTATATCTTACCTGAGGGGGTCTCTTTGGGCTTCCCTGCTGCGGCTAGTGCGGCCTCTAGTTGGGCCTTGCACTTTTCCAGCTCCTGGGACAGTACGGTATTCTTCTCTGTAAGAAGCTGCATATTAAATGATCCTTAAATCAGTTGCTCTAACTGCTTCAAGTCTCGGGGGCTACTGGCATATATATATATATATATATATATATATATATTTAACAAAAAAATTCTTACCTGTATGTCTTTTACATACTGCTCCATGGCTCTAGCTAAACCATTTTGAGCGGCACGGAGGTACACATCTCCCGAATTAAAGGCATCTAAAGCCTCTTGGGAGAAACAAGCGTCGCGTAGAATTGTCCGGCGACGCCTGTGGTTCATGGCACTCTCCACTTCAGAATTTGTGGCAGACAGCCTGTCCGCATCCTCTGTCGGAGGAGCGTCCGGTGCGCGCCTTGTGCTCGCCTCCGCTTCCTGGCCAGACATTGGAGCCTGGCTGGTGGAGGCGTGATTGGCAACCTCTCCGGATGTAGTCCGGCGAGGTCTCTTCGTTCTGAAGATAGCATGAACGTTAATATGCCCTGACAGAATACCTCCAGGGAAACAGAGGGTGCACTATACCTTTGCGCCGGCATCTCAATCCGGACTTCATTCCTTTTTGCCCCACGGGGCCCTGCGGCCCCTCGTTGGCTAGCCGTCGCAGGTTCGGCCTCCTGCCTCAGAAATCTCCCCTGCAAAACATGGCGGTCGTCAGAAACACTGGGCTACGTGAGGGTGGAATCTCTTTCAAGGGAATAAGACCCCGGTTTTTGTCACCTGGGAGGCCGGGATTAACCCTGGGTAATCCGCCGTAATGGCTACCAAGGTATTGTCCTTGTTTAGCTGATGGAACACCCCGTCGATAAGCTCCACCGATATGTCCGGATCCTCTTCGGAGTCCGGATTGAGGGACCGTTCTGGGTCCTCGGGCTGTGGAGGGCGGCTGCTTATATCCTTTACCTCCTGTCGCAGTTCCTGCATTGAAGTCGTTAGACTACCTATCTAACCATGGGAGTATAAAACAAACGGGCAAGCGCAATTGTTCACTTACCCAACTTGGAGGATCGTACATACTGAATCCGTCCCGCGGGTTGACGTGGAGGAATTCCTCCTTTTCTCCCTTGTACAAAGAGGATAAGATCTTTACTAAGGTGGCGGCTGAGGCCGGCCCCTTACGGCCGTAACATGTGGCGTCATCCTCCCCGTTGAAATCCCACATGGGGTGGCCTCTATATTGAAGCGGCTGCACCCCCCACATAATGCATGCGGCCATGACTCCAATCATGGTTAGTCCGGAATGAGCCAACAATCTTATCCGGCCCATCAGGTAAAGGACGTCTCTGTCGCTTTCTCTCTGAGAGCTCCGTGGACGCCATCTCAAGCGTTTCTTCAATGGAGCACTATTGAACTCAGGGAGACCGACCCGGATAGGATCCGGTAGCGGGACGTCATCTATATAAAACCATTCCGAAGGCCAGTCCTCAGACGCCTTCTTTGGGGTTCCGGATAGGTATCCGGTCCCGGCGATGCGCCATACTTCGGCTCCGCCCACTTGGTATATAGACCCCTCTTGAGAACGGGGCACCAGGCAGAATAACCTCTTCCACAGCGTGAAATGAGCCTCAATGCCTAAAAATAGCTCGCAAAGGGCGACGAAACCCGCAATATGCAATACGAAGGCGGGCGTGAGATTGTGCAGCTGGAGGCCGTAGAACTCCAGAAGCCCACGGAGAAATGGATGAATTGGAAATCCTAGTCCCCTTATTAGATAGGGGACGAGGCACACCCGCTCTCCTTTAGAAGGATTGGGGGTGCTCTCCGCTTGTTTTCCGCCATTATAGGTGGCGAGACCGGCTCGGACCGGGACCATGTATGCCTGAGGGAGAAATCCCTTGGCCTGAAGCGACACTAACTCGCTATGCGGGATGGTGCAACTCTCCCAGTCCCCGGGTTTGGGACCGGAGGGGCGAGGGGAGGAGCTGTGATGGCTGGTCATGTTGGAATGGACCTTTGCTGGAAGCGCTCTAATGATAACTCGCGGAAAGGAGAAGATGTGGTTTGGACCTAAATCACCATCCCGTTAAATAGGCGGCTCGTTTATACAGCTAGGGGTTTGGATGTAAAAACGCCCCGGCTTTTCGCATTCGTTTGACACGTGGAAGACGGCCATTATTGGGCGTGGAAGCCGAGGAGCACTACATTACAAAAATCGGACATTATTCCTGCAGGTACACAAGATTTGGAGAACAACCCACCTTGCAATGCCGAACAATCTGCGCGCCGGACTCATCGTCATTGAAGCCCGGTTCGGGGGCTACTGAGGGAGTCCTGGATTAGGGGGTGTTCGGGTAGCCGGACTATACCTTCAGCCGGACTCCAGGACTATGAAGATACAAGATTAAAGACTTCGTCCCGTGTCCGGATGGGACTTTCCTTGGTGTGGAGGGCAAGTTTGGCGATGCGGATATTCAAGATCTCCTACCATTGTAACCGACTCTATGTAACCCTAACCCTATCCGGTGTCTATATAAACCGGAGGGTTGTAGTCCGTTGGCAATCAAATCCATATACAACAATCATACCGTAGACTAGCTTCTAGGGTTTAGCCTCCTTGATCTCGTGGTAGATCTACTCTTGTACTACCCATATCATCAATATTAATCAAGCAGGACGTAGGGTTTTACCTCCATCAAGAGGGCCCGAACCTGGGTAAAACATCGTTTTCCCTGCCTCATGTTACCATCCGGCCTAGATGCACAGTTCGGGAGCCCCTACCCGAGATCCGCCGGTTTTGACACCGACAATCGTCATCATCAACCATCCTCCATCACCAATTTCATGATGCTCACCGCCGTGCGTGAGTAATTCCATCGTAGGCTTGCTGGACGGTGATGGGTTGGATGATATTTATCATGTAATCGAGTTAGTTTTGTTAGGGTTTGATCCCTAGTATCCACTATGTTCTGAGCTGATGTTGCTATGACTTTGCTATGCTTAATGCTTGTCACTAGGGCCCGAGTGCCATGATTTCAGATCTGAACCTATTATTTTTTCATCAATATATGAGAGTTCTTGGTCCTATCTTGCAAGTCTATAGTCACCTATTATGTTTTATAATTCGTTAACCCCGAAGTCACAATAATCGGGATACTTACTGGTGATGACCGTAGTTTGAGGAGTTCATGTATTCACTATGTGTTAATGCTTTGGTCCGATACTCTATTAAAAGGAGGCCTTAATATCCCTTAGTATCTGCTAGGACCCCGCTGCCACGGGAGGGTAGGACAAAAGATGTCATGCAAGTTCTTTTCCATAAGCACGTATGACTATATTCGGAATACATGCCTACATTACATTGATGAATTGGAGCTAGTTCTGTGTCACCCTAGGTTATGACTGTTACATGATGAACCGCATCCGGCATAATTCTCTATCACCGATCCATTGCCTATGAGCTTTCCATATATAGTTCTTCGCTTATTTACTTTTCCGTTGCTATTGCTATTATCACTACAAAATACCAAAAACATTACTTTTGCTATTGTTACCTTTTGCTACCATTACCACTACTATCATATTACTTTGCTACTAAATACTTTGTTGCAGATATTAAGTTTCTAGGTGTGGTTGAATTGACAACTCAGCTGCTAATACTTGAGAATATTCTTTGGCTCCCCTTGTGTCGAATCAATAAATTTGGGTTGAATACTCTACCCTCGAAAACTGTTGTGATCCCCTATACTTGTGGGTTATCACTCATCGGACCTGAGGCTGGCCGCCTCCTATGCCCTATTCCTCCTCGTCAAAATCCACAACCTACCCGTCATCGTTGGATGTGAGATCGATTATGGATGTGGGCGGGGCGACACACTCGTCATTCCACCAGCGTCAATGACGCTTCGTTGGCGACGCGAAGGGCACGCAGCTATTGGCATTCTCGTCCGCAATCACCTGCACCACCAACCCTGCCTTTGTGGCGAATGCGTCGCGACCATGTTGCGAGCGGCTTGAGTGCACGCGGCCTCGTAGGGTGCCCGCTGCTCAGCGACAAAATTGGGGTTCTATGCCAAGGCACCACTGTCTCCTCACTCGCATGCTCACAGTAGATTTCGCCCTCCGCCAACCGGTGCTGCTCGAGGAGGTAGAGGTTGTATCGCTGCTCCTCCTGCGCCTACCGGAACGCCTACAACGTCAACGCCGCTGGATGCTCTCTCCACCACGACGTCATTGAAGTGGCGCATGCGCCTGCTTCATGGTTAAGCCAACGTGGACCGGCGCGGGCAGGGGTGTTGAGTCATCGTGGGAGCCCATTTTGATCGCTGGGTCATCGTCGAAGACCTTCGGGAAGCTGGTCGGCATGCTGGGCTCTAACTGCCTGGCACGATGTCCCTACCAGCCACTCGCCACCATGTTCTTCTACTCCGTTGAGAGACTCTCCCACAACGCGTTACTGCTCGCAGTCATGGCGGATGTGGTGTATGGAGGATGATGTGGAGTGGACATGGTGTGGTACGGTTTGTGCCCGGTGTGGCCTCATTTAGATAGCGGATGCCGATAAGGCCAAGGGGTTGCGTGTGTGATACGTCTCCAATGTATCTATAATTTTTGATTGTTCCATGCTGTTATATTATCTGTTTTGGATGTTAATGGGCTTATTTATACACTTTTATATTATTTTTGGGACTAACCTACTAACCCAAGGCCTAGTGCAAATTGTTGTTTTTTTTCCTATTTCAGTGTTCCGCAGAAAAGGAATATCAAACGGAATCCAAATGGAATGAAACCTTTGGGAGAGTTAATTTTGGAACAAACGTGATCCAGGGGACTTGGAGTAGACGTGAAGAAATCAACGAGGAGGCCACGAGGCAGGGAGGCGAGCATGCCCCCTGGGCGCGCCCCCCATCCTTGTGGGCCCCTCGTGGCTCCACCGACCTACTTCTTCCTCCTATATATATCCATATACCCTGAAAACATCCAGGAGCACCACGAAACCCTATTTCCACCGCCGCAACCTTCTGTAACCAAGAGATCACATCTTGTGGCCTTTTCCGGAGCTTCGCCGGAGGGGGAATCGATCACGGAGGGCTTCTACATCAACACCATAGCCTCTCCGATGATGTGTGAGTAGTTTACCTCAAACCTTCAGGTCCATAGTTATTAGCTAGATGGGCTTCTTCTCTCTATTTGGATCTCAATACAATCTTCTCCTCAATCTTCTTGTATATCTATTTGGTGTAACTCTTTTTGCGGTGTGTTTGTCAAGATCCGATGAATTGTGGGTTTATGATCAAGTTTATCTATGAACAATATTTGATTCTTCTCTGAAATCTTTTATGTATGATTGGTTATGTTTGCAAGACTCTGATGACCCACAAGTATAGGGGATCTATCATAGTCCTTTCGATAAGTAAGAGTGTCGACCCAATGAGGAGTAGAAGGAAATGATAAGCGGTTTCCAGCAAGGTATTCTCTTCAAGTACTGAAATAAGTGGTAACAGATAATTTTGTGATAAGATAATTTGTAACGAGCAACAAGTAAC
The DNA here is from genome assembly GCF_018294505.1 of Triticum aestivum. Taxonomy (NCBI): domain Eukaryota; kingdom Viridiplantae; phylum Streptophyta; class Magnoliopsida; order Poales; family Poaceae; genus Triticum; species Triticum aestivum. The sequence goes on along the minus strand of NC_057803.1, from coordinate 19,644,667 downwards.
GAAAGTAAATAAAGTGCAGCAAGGTGGCACAATCCTTTTATAGCAAAGGACAAGCCTGGACAAACTCTTATATGATGTAAAGCGCTCCCGAGGACACATGGGAATATCGTCAAGCTAGTTTTCATCACGTTCATATGATTCGCGTTTGGTACTTTGATAATTTGGTATGTGGGTGGACCGGTGCTTGGGTGCTGCCCTAACTTGGACAAGCATCCCACTTATGATTAACCTCTATTGCAAGCATCCGCAACTACAACAATAGTATTAAGGTAAACCTAACCATAGCATGAAACATATGGATCCAAATCAGCCCCTTACGAAGCAACGCATAAACTAGGGTTTAAGCTTCTGTCACTCAAGCAACCCATCATCTACTTATTACTTCCCAATGCCTTCCTCTAGGCCCAAATAATGGTGAAGTGTCATGTAGTCGACGTTCACATAACACCACTAGAGGAGAGACAACATACATCTCATCAAAATATCAAACGAATACCAAATTCACATGACTACTAATAGCAAGACTTCTCCCATGTCCTTAGGAACAAAAGTAACTACTCACAAAGCATAAACATGTTCATAATCAGGGGGTATTAATATGAATATAGGATCTGAACATATGATCCTCCACCAATTAAATCAACTAGCATCAACTACAAGGAGTAATTAACACTACTAGTAACCTACTAGCACCAATCTCGAACTTGGAGACAAGAATTGGATACAAGAGATGAACTAGGGTTTTGAGAGTAGATGGTGCTGATGAAGATGTTGATGGAGATTTCCCTCTCCCGATGAGATGAGCGTTGGTGATAACGATGGCGGTGATTTCCCCCTCCGGGGGGGGGGGAGTTTCCCCGCCAGAACAGCTCCGCCAGAGCCCTAGATTGGTTCCGCCAAGGTTCCGCCTCGTGGCGGCGGAGTCTCGTCCGAGAAGATGGCTTATGATTTTTTCCCATTGAAAGACTCCATATAGCAGAAGATGGCCACCGGAGGGCCACGAGGAGGCCCATGAGGTAGGGGCGCGCCCAAGGGGTAGGGCGCGCCCCCACCCTCATGGGTAGGGTGTGGCCCCCTTGGTGAAGTTCTTGCTATCAGTATTTTTTATATATTTGGAAAACATCTTCCGTGAAGTTTAAGGACTTTTGGAGTTGTGCAGAATAGGTCTCTAATATTTGCTCCTTTTCTAGCCCAAAATCCCAGCTGCCGGCATTCTCCCTCTTTATGTAAACCTTGTAAAATAAGAGAGAATAGGCATAAGTATTGTGACATAATGTGTAATAACAGCCCATAATGCAATAAATATTGATATAAAAGCATGATGCAAAATGGACGTATCAGTCTCTTCGAATTATCAGTTTGGTTTGGCCTACTAGATTGATCTTTCTTGCAATGGGAGAAGTGCTTAGCTTTGGGTTCAATCTTGCGGTGTCCTTTCCCAGTGACAGTAGGGGCAACAAGGCACGTATTGTATTGTTGCCATCGAGGATAAAAAGATGGGGTTTATATCATATTGCTTGAGTTTATCCCGCTACATCATGTCATCTTGCTTAATGCATTACTCTATTCTTATGAACTTAATACTCTAGATGCATGCTGGATAGCGGTCAATGTGTGGAGTAATAGTAGTAGATGCAGAATCGTTTCAGTCTACTTGTCGCGGACATGATGCCTATATACATGATCATGCCTAGATATTCTCATAATTATGCACTTTTCTATCAATTGCTTGACAGTAATTCGTTCGCCCACCGTAATACTTATGCTATCTTGAGAGAAGCCACTAGTGAAACCTATGGCCCCTGGGTCTATTCTCTAGTATATTAATCTCCCGTCAACTAGTTATTTCTAGCACCGTTTATTTTGCAATCTTTACTTTCAATCTATATAATAAAAATACCCAAAATATTTATCTTGTTATTATTATAGCTATCAGATCTCACTCTCGTAACTGACCATGAAGGGATTGACAACCCCTTTATCGCGTTGGTTGCGAGGTTCTTATTTGTTTGTGTAGGTACGAGGGACTTGCGTGTAGTCTCCTACTGGATTGATACCTTGGTTTTCAAAAACTTAGGGAACTACTTATGCTACTTTGTTGCATCACCCTTTCCTCTTCAAGGGAAAACCAACACAGTGCTCAAGAGGTAGCAAGAAGGATTTCTGGCGCCGTTGCCAGGGAGATCTACACACAAGTCAAGACATACCAAGTACCCATCACAAAATCTTATCCCTCACATTACATTATTTGCCATTCGCCTCTCGTTTTCCTCTCCCCCACATCACCTTTTCCTTTTCTTTTCCTTTTCTTTGCCTTCTTTCCGTATGTATCTTTGTTTGTGTTTCCATGTGCCTTCCATTTTCTTGCATCTTTGCTTGCTAAAAATCTATTGATATGGATCCACTTAAAGTGTTCTACTTGGATCATCTTCGATCCTTAGGCGCTCGTGCTGAAACCCCAACTAGTCTAGTTGATGGGAAATCTTTAGATGAGCATGCTCATTTTGTGTGTCATCATTTGTCTAAAAAAGGGAGACTCTTATGGGATCAAATAAACAGATTATTGTGTTATGCTTGGAATCTTTGTGAAATTTGTGATTTTATTTATTGCTCTAAGAACCTTAAAAAACACCTCCCCTACCTATGTGAGTTTAATGATAATAAAACCTTATCTTCTTATGCAAAGGGTGTTTATAGTTACTATGATATCGAACAAATTGAAGAATTTGTTTCTTTTAAGGGTTCTTATGAAGTTGCTTCTTTGATTGGAAAGTATGATACTACTCTCTACGAATCGGAAAATTTTGACATACTTAAATATTGCTATGAAAACTATGCTCATAATGTCTATGTCAAAGAATTTATTGAAAGAATGACTGTTGCTTGGGAAGAAAATAATGATATGCATGAATCAATAGATAATTATGATACCGATGATTTGATTGAAATATCCCTTGATGAACATGATGCTTGCTATTCTTGTGGCCATAATGTCAATATTTATGAAGATGAGTTTGCTATAGTTCCTTATGTTAAACATGAGATCGTTGCTATTGCACCCATACTTGATAGTTCCTTCGATGAAAAGCATGATTGCAATGATGTTATTATAAATTCTATTAATGTCAATTGTGCTAATAATATGCAAAACTCTAAGCTTGGGGATGCTAGTTTTGCTATGTCCTCTACTTGTTGCAATGATCATGATTGGGGTGATTCTTCTTTTGATCTTGAAAATTTATTTAAGCCCCATGATGAATATGATATTGATAATAGTATTTGCAATAATATTGAAAATGGGTTTGGAAGAGTGTCAACTTTATATCCCACATTTGGAGAATGTTCACTCTTATGAAGTTTTTGATAAAAGTGGGTTTGGAGAGGTCATGACTTTATTTAATGTTAATCCCACTATTTTGGAAGAGTGTCAACTTTGCATGCATGTGGATCGTGTTGAAAATATTTTATATGATAGCTATTTTATTGAATTTGCTTATGATCCCACATGTAATTATTATGAGAGAGTAAAATATCATTGTAGAAAATTTCATGTTACTAAATTACCTCTCGTTATGTTGAGATTGCTATTGTTTCTTTCCGCTTCCTTGCATATGCTAGTTTTTGCTTGCTATGATAATTTGTTTGCCTTTAAGATGCCTATGCATAGGAAGTATGTTAGACTTAGATGTGCTTGTCACATGTTTTATGATGCTCTCTTTCTGCTTCAATTCTTGTCTTTCTTGTGAGCATCATTAAAATTATTTATGCCTAGCTAGAGGCGTTAAACGATGGCGCTTGTTGGGAGGCAACCCAACTTTATTTTTGTTTCTTGCTTTTTGGTTCTGTTTAGTAATAAATAATTCTTATAGACTCTGTTTAGATGTAGTTTATTCTTTTAATTAGTGTTTGTGCCAAGTAGAACCTTTGGGAAGACTTGGGGGAAGTTTTTGCGATCTTGCTGTAAAAAACAGAAACTTTAGCGCTCACGAGATTTGCTGCCATGTTTTACTGGAGAGTGCGATTAGGTTGATTCTTTATGAAGATGATTAATAGACAAATTCCTCACGTCCTACAGTTTATTTAAGAATTTTTGGGGTTACAGAATTATTCGAAACCTACAGATTACTACAGACTGTTCTGTTTTTGACAGATTCTGTTTTTCGTGTGTTGTTTGCTTATTTTGATGAATCTATGGCTAGTATCGAAGGTTATGAACCATTGAGAAGTTGGAATAAAGTAGGTTTAACACCAAAATAAATAAAGAATTAGTTCATTACAGTACCTTAACTGGTGGTTTGTTTTCTTATACTAACGGAGCTCATGAGATTTTCTGTTTAAGTTTTGTGTTGTGAAGTTTTCAAGTTTTGGGTAAAGATTTAATGGATTATGGAATAAGTGAAAGCACAAGTGCTCCCTGGGTGATTTTGGTAATTAATGTCAACACATCTCTTGTTGGACCAATGCTTTCATCTAGTATGCTTCAGATAAGTTCAACAATGGAGTGGCATGGACTAGAGGATGTGGAACCCCTTCCAGATCATAAGGACAAAGGATTGGCTCAAGCTCAAAGCTCAGGACTCTACATTTTTCATTTTAGTGATCCAAGATCACATTGAGTCCATAGTAAAGCCAATACTATTAAGAGGGTATGAGGTGTTGCTTAATGGCTTGCTTGCTCAAAGCGCTTAGCGATATGCTCCAAATCCATCAACCACTTTCTCACATCCACATATGTCCCAAACCAAAAGTCAAACTCAACCTCACCGAAATCTTCTATCCGGCGCCACCGAGTTCTCTTGACATAGCTACTTCCAGAAACCCTAATCAATTTGGTCTCACTGATGGGATCTCGGTCTCACCGAGATGGGCTTGCAAACTCTCTGTTGCCTATTGCATTAATTTCGGTCTCACCGAAATATGAAATCGGTCCCACCGAGTTTGCTTGTCGAACTCTCTGTTTAGCTTATTACCAAAATTGGTCCCACCGAGTTTGTGTAATCGGTCCAACCGAGATAAGGCTTTACCCTAACCCTAGCACATCGGTCCCACTGAGTTGATCATGTCGGTCCCACCGAAATGCCTAATGGTCACATTATGAACCAAATCGGTCCGACCGAGTTTTATAATTTGGTCCCACCGAGTTTGGTGATTTGTGTGTAATGGTTAGATTTTGTGTGGAGGCTATATATACCCCTCCACCCACTCTTCATTCATGGAGAGAGCCATCAGAACATGCCTACACTTCCAACATACATTTTTTGAGAGAGAACCACCTACACTTGTGTTGAGGTCAAGATATTCCACTCCAACCACATAAATCTTGATCTCTAGCCTTCCCCAAGTTGCTTTCTACTCAAATCATCTTTCTACCAAATCCAATCCTATGAGAGAGAGAGTTGAGTATTGGGGAGACTATCATTTGAAGCACAAGAGCAAGGAGTTCATCATCAACACACCATCTATTACCTTTTGGAGAGTGTTGTCTCCTAGATTGGTTAGGTGTCACTTGGGAGCCTTTGTCAAGATTGTGGAGTTGAACCAAGGAGTTTGTACGGGCAAGGAGATCGCCTACATCGTGAAGATCTACCCTAGTGAGGCAAGTCCTTCATGGGCGACGACCATGGTGGGATAGACAAGGTTGCTTCTTTGTGGGTGGAGCCCTCCGTGGACTCGCGCAACCGTTACCCTTCGTGGGTTGAAGTCTCCATCAACGTGGATGTACGATAGCACCACCCATCGGAACCACGCCAAAAATCTCCGTGTCTCCAATTGCGTTTGCACACTCCAATCCCGTCCCTTTACATTCTTGCAGCTTGCATGATTTACTTTTCGCTGCTCACATACTCTTATCATGCTTGCTTGATATGTATTGTGAATGTTTGACCTTTTGCTAAAACTCCACTTCAACTTAAAGAATTGAAAAACTGCAACTTTTCTTGCTAAGAGTCTATTCACCCTACTCTAAACACCTCTTCTCGATCCTTTCAATAAGGAGTGGCAAGAGCCTAAGCTTGGGGATGACCAAGGCACCCCCCGGGTAAAATTCAAGGACAACCAAAAGCCGAATCTTTGGGATGCCTCGGAAGGCATCCCCTCTTTCGTCTTCTTCTATCGGTAACTTTACTTGAGGCTATATTTTTATTCACCAGATGATATGTGTTTTGCTTGGAGCGTATTGTATGATTTGAGTCTTTGCTTTTTAGTTTACCAAAATCATCCTTGATGTACACACCTTTTGGGAGACACACACATGAATTGGAATATATTAGAATACTCTATGTGCTTCACTTATATCTTTTGAGCTAGATAATTTTGCTCTAGTGCTTCACTTATATCTTTTAGAGCACGGTGGTGGTTTTATTTTATAGAAATTATTGATCTCTCATACTTCACTTATATTATTTTGAGAGTCCTTTAGAACAGGATGGTATTTTCTTTGGTTATAAAAATAGTCCTAATATGATAGGCATCCAAGATGGGTATAATAAAAACTATCATAAAAAGTGCATTGAATACTATGAGAAGTTGGATGCTTGATAATTGTTTTGAGATATGAAGATGGTGATATTAGAGTTGTGCTAGTTGAGTAGTTGTGAATTTGAGAAATACTTGTGTTGAAGTTTGCAAGTCCCGTAGCATGCACGTATGGTAACCCAAATTTGAAACATCAGGTGTTCTTTGATTGTCTTCCTTATGAGTGGCGGTCGGGGACGAGCGATGGTCATTTCCTACCAATCTATCCCCCTAGGAGCATGCACGTAGTGCTTGGTTTTTGATGACTTGTAGATTTTTGCAATAAGTATGTGAGTTCTTTATGACTAATGTTGAGTCCATGGATTATACACACTCTCACCCTTCCATCATTGCTAGCCTCTTCGGTACCGTGCATTGCCCTTTCTCACATGAGAGTTGGTGCAAACTTCGCCGGTGCATCCAAACCCCATGATATGATATGCTCTGTCACACATAAACCTCCTTATATCTTCCTCAAAACAGCCACCATACCTACCTATTATGACATTTCCATAGCCATTCCGAGATATATTGCCATGCAACTTTCCACCATTTCATTTATGACATGCTTCATCATTGTCACATTGCTTTGCATGATCATGTAATTGAAATCGTATTTGGGGCAAAGCCACCATGCATAATTTATCATACATGTCACTCTTGATTCATTGCTTTCCCGGTACACCGCCGGAGGCATTCATATAGAGTCATATTTTGTTTTAGTATCGAGTTGTAATCATTGAGTTGTAAATAAATAGAAGTCTGATGATCATCATTAATAGAGCATTGTCCCAAATAAAAAAAGGCCAAATAAAAAAAGGCCCAAAGAAAAAAAGGATATAAAAAGGGGCAATGCTACTATCCTCCTTTTTTCCACACTTGTGCTTCAAAGTAGCACCATGATCTTTATGATAGAGAGTCTCTTGTTTTGTCACTTTCATATACTAGTGGAAATTTTTTGTTATAGAACTTGGCTTGTATATTCCAACAATGGGCTTCCTCAAATGCCCTAGGTCTTCGTGAGCAAGCAAGTTGGATGCACACCCATTTAGTTTCTTTTGTTGAGCTTTCATACATTTATAGCTCTAGTGAATCCGTTGCATGGCAATCCCTACTCCTTGCATTGACATCAATTGATGGGCATCTCCCTAGCCCGTTGATTAGCCGCGTCAATGTGAGACTTTCTCCTTTTTTGTCTTCTCCACATAACCCCTATCATATTATTCTATTCCACCCATAGTGCTATATCCATGGCTCACTCTCATGTATTGCGTGAAAGTTGAATTTTTTTTGAGATTACTAAAGTATGAAACAATTGGCTTGTCATCAAGGTTGTGCAAGATGAGAGCATTCTTGTGTGACGAAAATGGAGCATGACCAAACTATATGATTTTGTAGGGATGAACTTTCTTTTGCCATGTTATTTTGAGAAGACATGATTGCTGAAGGAAATATGCCCTAGAGGAAATAATAAAGTTGTTATTTATATTTCCTTATATCATGATAAATGTTTCTTATTCATGCTAGAATTTTATTAACCGGAAACTTAGTAAATGTGTGAATACATAGACAAAGAAAGTGTCACTAGTATGCCTCTACTTCACTAGCTCGTTGAATCAAAGATGGTTAAGTTTCCTAGCCATAGACATGAGTTTTCATTTGATTAATGGGATCACATCATTAGGGATGATATGATTGACTTGACCCATCTGTTCGCTTAGCACGATGATCGTTTAGTTTGTTGCTATTGCTTTCTTGATGACTTATACATGTTCCTATGACTATGAGATTATGCAACTCCCGCATACTGGAGGAACACTTTGTGTGCTACCAAACGTCACAACGTAACTAGTTGATTATAAAGGTGCTCTACAGGTGTCTCCGATGGTACTTGTTGAGTTGGCATAGATCAAGATTAGGATTTGTCACTCTGATTGTTGGAGAGGTATCTCTGGGCCCTCTCGGTAATGCACATCACTATAAGCCTTGCAAGCAATGTAACTAATGAGTTAGTTGCGATATGATGCATTACAGAAAGAGTGAAGAGACTTGCCAGTAACGAGATTGAACTAGGTATTGAGATACCGACGATCGAATCTCAGGAAAGTAACATGCCGATGACAAAGGGAACAACGTATGTTGTTATGCGGTTTGACCGATAAAGATCTTCGTAGAATATGTAGGAACAAATATGAGAATCCAGGTTCCGCTATTCGTTATTGACCGGAGATGAGTCTCGGTCATGTCTACATAGTTCTCGAACCCGTAGGGTCCACACGCTTAATGTTCGATGACGATTGGTATTATGAGTTTATGTGTTTTGATGTACCGAAGGTAGTTCGGAGTCCCGGATGAGAACAGGGACATGACAAGGAGTCTCGAAATGGTCAAGACGTAAAGATAGATATATTGGACGACTATATTCGAACATCGGAAAGGTTCTGAGTGATTCAGGTATTTTTCGGAGTACCGGAGAGTTACGGGAATTCGCCGGGGAGTATATGGGCCTTATTGGGCTTTAGGGGAAAGAGAGAGAGGAGGCTGCGCCCCCCCCCCCAAGGCCTAGTCCGAATTTGACTAGGGGGAGGGGCGGCGTCCCTCCCTCCTTCTCTTCTCTTTTCCCTTTCCTTCTCTCCTACTCCTACTACATGGAAGGGGGGAATCCTACTTCCGGTGGGAGTAGGACTCCCTAGGGCGCGCCATAGGAGGGCCGGCCCTCCCCCCTCCTCCACTCCTTTATATACGTGGCCAGGGGGCACCCCATAGACACACAAGTTGATCATTGATCCCTTAGCCGTGTGTGGTGCCCCCCTCCACCATAATCCACCTCGATTATATCGTAGCGGTGCTTAGGCGAAGCCCTGTGTCGGTAGCAACATCATCACTGTCATCACGCCGTCGTGCTGACGGAACTCTCCCGTGAAGCTCTGCTGGATCGGAGTTCGTGGGACGTCATCGAGCAGAACATGTGCTGAACTCGGAGGTGTCGAACGTTCGGTACTTGGATTGGTCGGATCGTGAAGACATACGACTACATCAACCGCGATCTCATAACGCTTCCGCTTACGGTCTATGAGGGTACGTGGACGATACTCTCCTCTCGTTTCTATGCATCACCATGATCTTGCGTGTGCGTAGGAAAATTTTGAAATTACTACATTCCCCAACAGTGGCATCCGAGCCAGGTTTATGCGTAGATGTTATATGCACGAGTAGAACACAAAGGAGTTGTGGGCGTGGGTATATACATATTGCTTGCCGTCACTAGTTGCTTCTTGATTCGGCGGTATTGTTGGATGAAGCGGCCCAGACCGACATTACGCGTACGCTTAAGCGAGACTGGTTCTACCGACGTGCTTCCCACACAGGTGGCTGGTGGGTGTCAGATTCTCCAACTTTAGTTGAATCAGATTCAATGAACAGGGTTCTTTCTGAAGATCAAAAAGCAATCACTATGCCGCGTTGTGGTTTTTGATGCGTAGGTAAGAACGGTTCTTGCTCAGCCCGTAGCAGCCACGTAAAACTTGCAACAACAAAGTAGAGGACGTCTAACTTATTTTTGCAGGGCATGTTGTGATGTGATATGGTCAAGACGTGATGAGATATAAGTTGTTGTATGAGATGATCATGTTTTGTTGAAGTTATCGGCAACTGGCAGAAGCCTTATGGTTGTCTCTTTATTGCATAAGATGCAAGTGCCATGTAATTGCTTTACTTTATCGCTATGCGATAGCAATAGTTGCAAAAGCAATAGCTGGTGAGACGACCATGTGGCGACACGTTGATAAAAGATCAACATGATGGTGATCATGGTGTCATGCTGGTAACAATGGAGATCATGACAGTACTTTGGAGATGGAGATCAAAAGCACAAGATGATGATGGCCATATCATGTCACATATTTGGATTACATGTGATGTTTATCTTTTATACATCTTATTTTTGCTTAGTTCAGCGGTAGCATTATAAGATGATCTCTTACTAAATTTCAAGTTACAAGTGTTCTCCCTGAGTATGCACCATTGCCAAAGTTCGTTGTGCCGACACAACACGTGATGATCGGGTGTGATAAGCTCTACGTTCATATACAACGGGTGCAAGACAGTATTGCACACGCGGAAATACTCGGGTTAAACTTGACGAGCCTAGCATATACAGATATGGCCTCGGAACACTGAGACCGAAAGGTCGAGCATGAATCATATAGTAGATATGATCAACATAGTGATGTTCACCATTGAAAACTACTCCATCTCACGTGATGATCGGACATGGTTTAGTTGATATGGATCAGATGATCACTTAGATGATTAGAGGGATGTCTATCTAAGTGGGAGTTCTTAAGTAATATGATTAATTGAACTTAAATTTATCATGAACTTAGTCCTAATAGTATTTGCATATCTATGTTGTAGATCAATAGCTCACGATGTAGCTCCCCATTTATTTTTGATATGTTCCTAGAGAAAAACTAAGTTGAAAGATGTTAGTAGCAATGATGCGGATTGGATTCGTGATCTGAGGATTATCCTCATTGTTGCACAGAAAAATTATGTCCTTGATGCACCACTAGGTGACAGACCTATTGCAGGAGCATATGCACACATTATGAACGTTTGACAAAGCTCGGTATGATGACTACTTGATAGTTTAGTGCACCATGCTTTACGGCTTAGAACCGGGACTTCAAAAATGTTTTGAACGGCATGGAGCATATAAGATGTTCCAAGAGCTGAAATTGGTATTTCAGACTCATGCCCGAGTCAAGAGGTATGAGACCTCTGACAAGTACTTTGCCTACAAGATGGAGGAGAATAGCTCAGCTAGTGAGCATGTGCTTAGAATGTCTGAGTACTACAATTACTTGAATCAAGTGGGAGTTAATCTTCCAGATAAGATAGTGATTGACAGAGTTCTCTAGTCACTATCACCAAGTTACTAGAACTTCGTGATGAACTATAATATGCAAGGGGTAACGGAAACGATTCCCAAGCTCTTCACAATGCTAAAATTGACGGAGATAGAAATCAAGAAAACCATCAAGTGTTGATGGTTGACAAGACCACTAGTTTCAAGTAAAAGGGCAAGGGAAAGAAAGGGAACTTGAAGAAGAATGGCAAGCAAGTTGCCACTCCCATGAAGAAGCCTAAAGCTAGACCCAAGCCTGAAACTGAGTGCTTCTACTGCAAAGGAAATGGTCACTGGAAGTGGAACTACCCTAGATACTTGGCGGATCAGAAGGATGGCAAAGTGAACAAAGGTATATTTGATATACATGTTATTGATGTGTACTTTACTAGTGTTCATAGCAACCCCTCGGTATTATGATACTGGTTCAGTCACTAAAGAGTAGTAACTCGAAACGGGAGTTGCAGCATGAACATAGACTAGTTAAGGGTGAAGTGACGATGTGTGTTGGAAGTGGTTCCGACATTGATATGATCATCATCGCACACTCCCTATACTTTCGGGATTAGTGTTAAACCTAAATAAATGTTATTTGGTGTTTGCGTTGAGCATGAATATGATTTGATCATGTTTATTGCAATGTGGTTATTCATTTAAGTCAAAGAATACACTACAAAAAAAAGACACATCCGTGACATTTTGGGTCGAACGAAATTTTTTTCTATCATACATATGACACTTCTATGACGATAATTGTGACAAAACCTAGTATCATCATAGATGTGGTGGGCTCCTACTTCTATGACAAAAAATCATGACAGAAAATGGGCTTTTCATCCTAGGAGGGCCGGAGACGCAGCTGCATGACATTCTTTGGGCCGTCCATGACGGAAAAAACCGTGGTAGAAGCGAGGGCGAGGAAAATTTCGAGGAGTTCCCGGTTACGGTGGGAGGTCGGGGGCCGAGCGATGCGCGTTTCTCTCGTACACGTACGCGCGTGTGTGCGAGGCGTTGGCTCTAAATGAACCCGAGCGAGGCGTTGGGCTCTAACTGAACCCGAGCGATTGCACTGCAGGCTACGCGTTACTGAACCCGAACGATTGATCGATGGCTGTTAACTTAACCCGATCAAGCGATTCCTTCGCTACTGCTGCTAACTGAAGCCGATCGATTGGATGAACAGTGAGCGTTGAGGGAGGGGGTTGGATGAACAGTGAGCGGTGGCGTTGCCTCTGGATGAACAGGACCTCGTGGTGTGGAGGGCTGGATGAACAGTAGACGATGGAGGGGTGCCCGTGGAGGGGTGGTTGAACAGGACCCCGTGGTGTGGAGGGCTGGATGAACAGTAGACGATGGAGGGGTGGTTGAACAGTAGCCGGTGGAGTAGCGCGTGGTGGAGGCTGGATGAACAGGAGCCCGTGAAGGCTGGAGGAGGTCGACGGTAGCCCGTGGAGGCTGGAGGAGGTCGACGGTGGAGATGAACAGTATCCCGTGGAGTCCCGTTTTGTGGTACACCACACCCCTCCCGATGAACAGGACCCCCGTTTCGACCGTAGGAGGTCCGTTTCGTCCATTTTGCGGTACGCCACACCCCATCCGATCAACATGACCCCCGTTTCGACCGTAGGAGGTCCGTTTCCTCCGTTTTGCGGTACGCCACACCCTTCCCGATCAACAGGACCCCCGTTTCGATCGTAGGAGGTCTGTTTCCTCCGTTCTACGGTACGCCAGGCCTCATTTCCATCGCATGTTCCATCCAAGCCCTCCCGATGAACACGACTATGCATTCCGTTCCGACCCAACCGGTTGGCTCCCACGTGTTCCATTGCCTCCCGATGAACACGACGCATTCCGTAGCCTCCCGATGAACACGAGCATTCCGTTGCCTCCCCATGAACACGCTGACGACGCTGTTTCTCCGTTCCGACCCAGCCATGTACACGAGCCCTGGCCGTACGTATGCGCGAGTAGGCGTTCGAGACCCTGCCCGTATTTACACATACGTGGCCATATTTTCTTTCTTACACCCTGGCCGCTGTACGTACGTGTACATGCTACATGCGCGCCTCTATGACACGTGCGCGCCTCTACATCGACCAGTATGTACGTACACGTTCGCGACAAGAATGACAACGCTACGTATGCTTCGACCAGGTGGGTCCCGACTGTCAGGCACTTCCTTGCCTGCGAAGATGTAGCTGGTGGGTCCTAGCAGTCAGGGGGGCAAATTGTTTTGTTTTGTTTTTTTTGCCCGGATGCAGTTCCTTGCGTGTGAAGGTGTAGCTGCTGGGTCCCAGCAGTCAGGGGGGCGAATCGTTTTTTTTTTTCGGACGCACTTCCTTGCAT
>NC_057803.1:19622440-19630604 GCF_018294505.1 Triticum aestivum | reverse complement strand
ACTTCCTTGCGTGCGAAGATGTAGCTGGTGGGTCCCAGCAGTCAAGGGGCGAATCGTTTTTTTATGCACTTCCTTGCGAGCGAAGATGTAGCTCGTGGGTCCCAGCAGTCAAGGGGCGAATCATGTTTTCACGAAATATGGTGGCCCGTCCAGTGGGTCCCCGCTATCAGGTGGAGGAATAATTATTTTGCGCGTAATAAGGAGGCACTTCCTTGCGGCTGCCGTGGACCCAGCTGTCAGCCTCTTTGTCGGTGTCGAAACCGGCGGATCTCGGGTAGGGGGTCCCGAACTGTGCGTCTAGGCCGGATGGTAACAGGAGGTAGGGGACACAATGTTTTACCCAGGTTCGGGCCCTCTTGATGGAGGTAAAACCCTAAGTCCTGCTTGATTAATATTGATGATATGTGTAGTACAAGAGTAGATCTACCATGAGATCAGAGAGGCTAAACCCTAGAAGCTAGCCTATGGTTTGATTGTATGTTGTGGTTGTTGTCCTACGGACTAAAACCCTTCGGTTTATATAGACACCAGAGAGGGTTAGGGTTACACAAGGTCGGTTAGGAAGGAGGAGATATCCATATCCGTATTGCCTAGCTTGCCTTCCACGCCAAGTAGAGTCCTACCCGGACACGAGACGAAGTCTTCAATCTTGTATCTTCATAGTCTAACAGTCCGGCCAATGGAGATAGTCCAGCTGTCCGGAGACCCCCTAATCCAGGACTCCCTCACTCTCCACGTACAGTCCACATCCGATGGAAGTCGTTCCTTGACCACGTTGACCATGCCGCGCCAAGAGCACTAGGGCGATGGGCGGCGGCGAGGCCTAGGAAGGGGACGATGCAGAGTCGGGGAAGACGCGGCAGTGGATGCACACGCGGAGAGGAGTACGAGGGTTCACTGGTTCGGCTGCGCTGTCATCGCTGCAGAATAACAGGGGGTGTGGGTGAGTGGAGGGATGGCCTGGCCAGCAGTGGGAGTAGTAGGGGGCGGTGAGGCCTCCGCAGCAGCATAGCTGGCCACGAGAGGCAGGAGTAGGCGGCACGACCAGCGCTGCTTTGGGTGGCTGGAGCAAGAAGACCAGAGGTTGAAGAAGCACGACGGCCGTTGGATGGACATCGTACGGTCACTGCAGCTAGAATCGTTTATATTGACTAAGTTGACAAAGCCCTTGGTATGTCAACTTAGTAGGTCCACAGGTCAGCTTCCAAAACGATGCGCCCAGATGTCAGGGGGAGGAATCATTTTTTGGGCGCGGCCAATGGAGATAGTCCAGCTGTCCGGAGACCCCCTAATCCAGGACTCCCTCACTCTCCACGTACAGTCCACATCCGATGGAAGTCATTCCTTGACCACGTTGACCATGCCGCGCCAAGAGCACTAGGGTGATGGACGACGGTGAGGCCTAGGAAGGGGATGATGCGGAGTCGGGGAAGACGCGGCAGTGGATGCACAGGCGGAGAGGAGTACGAGGGTTCACTGGTTCGGCTGCTCTGTCATCGCCGCAGAATAACAGGGGGTGTGGGTGAGTGAAGGGATGGCCTGGCCAGCGGTGGGAGTAGTAGGGGGCGGTGAGGCCTCCGCGGCAGCACAGCTGGCCACGGGAGGCAGGAGTAGGCGGCACGACCGGCGCTGCTTTGGGTGGCTGGAGCAAGAAGACCAGAGGTTGAAGAAGCACGACGGCCGTTGGATGGACATCGTACGGTCACTGCAGCTAGAATCGTTTATATTGACTAAGTTGACAAAGCCCTTGGTATGTCAACTTAGTAGGCCCACAGGTCAGCTTCCGAAACGATGCGCCCAGATGTCAGGGGGAGGAATCATTTTTTGGGTGCGGCCAATGGAGATAGTCCAGCTGTCCGGAGACCCCCTAATCCAGGACTCCCTCACTCTCCACGTACAGTCCACATCTGATGGAAGTCATTCCTTGACCACGTTGACCATGCCGCGCCAAGAGCACTAGGGTGATGGACGACGGTGAGGCCTAGGAAGGGGACGATGCGGAGTCGGGGAAGACGCGGCAGTGGATGCACACGCGGAGAGGAGTACGAGGGTTCACTGGTTCGGCTGCTCTGTCATCGCCGCAGAATAACAGGGGGTGTGGGTGAGTGGAGGGATGGCCTGGCCAGCGGTGGGAGTAGTAGGGGGCGGTGAGGCCTCCGCGGCAGCACAGCTGGCCACGGGAGGCAGGAGTAGGCGGCACGACCGGCGCTGCTTTGGGTGGCTAGAGCAAGAAGACCAGAGGTTGAAGAAGCACGACGGCCGTTGGATGGACATCGTACGGTCACTGCAGCTAGAATCGTTTATATTGACTAAGTTGACAAAACCCTTGGTATGTCAACTTAGTAGGCCCACAGGTCAGCTTCCGAAACGATGCGCCCAGATGTCAGGGGGAGGAATCATTTTTTGGGCGGGTGATGCTAGAATATCCAAGATTGAAAAAGAAGCACGACATCTGTTGGATGGACATCCAATGGCCACTGCTGCTAGAACCGTGTGTTGACAGACTCTGTTTTTTAGGGGACGCGTCAACTTAGTAAGGCCAGAAGTGTGTGGCAGAGAACTTATAGCCCATTTGAGATTTGTAAGAATGTGTAGCCCATTTTTGAATTCTAATGGAATTTACTACAGCCGATTTATAGTTTGTTAAAAGTATAGCCCATTTCAACCAACCGTTCAAAACAGAATTCAATAAAATTTCGCACATTTTGATGGGATCCGAAATATTTTTATCCCGAAATTTCTAGTCAGATTAAATACAATGTCACTATAAATTTATATTACATAAGAATCCAACGAAACATTACGCTCGCAACAATTAATGAAATTAAAATTTTCAAAAGACAAAAATAATATTTTATAAAGTAATCACGTGTTTGGTGCATTTTTTATAGTTACTGCCTAGTTTTTATAATTACATCCCATTTATTATTTTTTAAAGCCCAGTTTCTTGTTAAGCCTAATCCATCCCTCCTAGGAAAGATTTTCAGCCCAGCGGGGCGGAGAATAACAACTTGACCTTGCCTGGGTATTCCTAAAAAAAGTATAGTTGGGCTAGCCATTTTCAGCTTGAAAAAAATTTTAATATCTGGGCTGGATATCTGGCCTGGGCTAGACGGGCCACAGCCAACCCAGTTAATACCTGTAGTGATGTTTTCGTTGTTGTTCAGAGGAGAAAAATTAATATCTGGGATAAACATCGAAAAACTCTGCAGTGCTCACACCTCAAAAACACAAATACTGCTCGAGCTGCTTGGTCCCAGCTGTCGGCCGCTTCTTGTGCAATTCTCTTGTTTATTGACTACTCCCTCCTTTCCGGTTTATAAGGCTCAATTAAAAAATCTCACCAACCAAGGTAGATGATGAGTGGTGGAATATTTTTTGTAGTTTGCAAAAGCACCCAATTAATGCTCTTGTTTTCCTCAAAAAAATTATGTTTACGAATGCATTAATTGCAATGCATGCATGCATAAAGTGCATGCATTGGTTAGTTTTCTCTTAATACTTGCATGCAATGATTTAATGCACCTTGAAGTCTGAACATGTGATGGGGAACAACCAAATTGGGCCTTATAAAATGGAAAAACAAAAATTTTGAGATAAGTCCTATAAACCGGAAAGGAGGGAGTACTACATTGGTTGACAATGGTGTGGGACCGTGATGTCAGGAAACCAGGAGGAAGCAAAATAAATTATAGTTATATATATATATATATGTATATATATAATAAGGAGGCACTTGCGTATGTGAGGCTATGGACCTGGTGGGTCCCCGTTGTCATCCTCTCCAAGTAAAGTCATCTCCTCGCCCGCGCGCGCTTTCCGCCTGAAACAGTCAGCACCGCCCTCCCTGCTTCCCGGTGCAGGCGATTGCTCCGCCTTCAAATGACACAAGTGTCGTCCGTCCATCCATCTGCCGCCCATATTAATGATATGCGGTTGCTGAGGCGGCTACTCCGGCGCCACACGTCCATCCCTCCACCCGCCCACCATTGCTATATAAACTGCTGCGCCGGCTATAGCAGCAGTCATCCGCATCCGTTCCCTTTCTCCTATCCACACCACTACTGCCCACCATGGCTTCCTCACACTCCAGCGCTCTTCGGGACGGGAGGACAACAGACCACAAGGAGATGGCAGCCATTGCTGCAGACCGGCTGGCCGGCAGGCAGCCGGACAACGACGACATCCCAATGGAGAACATGGTAGTCGACGATCCGGCGCCAACCCCCTCCTCCGCGCCATCCTCGCCGGTGCATTGCACCATGACCATCGGCGAGGCTCATGCCCAATATATGGACAGGGTGAGGCAGATGCGTGAGGAGCAGTTCCGGGAGGCGCAGGCCGACGCCGCCTACAACCACCATCTCCTCGAGGAGCACCTGCGGGCGGAGGAGGAGATCGCCACGGAGCGGGCGGAGCAGGAGGCGCTGCTCGACTCATACCACTCTGCCCGCAAGGGCTGCCTCGAGCGCTGGCGGTACCGCATGCAGGTGGCAGAGGCTGCGGCCGCCTACAAAGAGGCTAGGAAAGAGGGCGATGAAGCGGGCGAGGCGCTGTTTGGCGAGATCGAGGACGAGGCAGAGGACAATGCCAGCTCTGATGAGTCCCCGCTCCACTGGCGTCGACGAGGCCCTGCTCCACCGAGGCCCCGCGATGCCAACAACGAGGAAGAGGACACCGCCGGCTCCGTCGAGGCCCCGCCCCGCCAACAATGAGGCAGAGGACACCCCCGGCTCCGTCGAGGGCCTGCCCCGCCAACAACGAGGCAGAGGACATTGCCGGCTCTGCCGAGGCCCCGCCCCGCTGCCAACGAGGCCGCATCACACAGAAAACGAGGAAGAGTAGAACACGGTAGGTCGCTGCCGCTCGGGTCCAAGTAAGGCCACCACTGCTACCCTTCAGTTGAAGCCAAGCTAGGCGGGTTGACCATTGACGGCCGGTTAGCTTCTTGGCGGCGACATGGAGTCGGAGAGCTGCGCTGGAGAAGAATGCTGCTTCTACTTAACTGCTGGTGCAGTTGGCTGACTGACACATGGGCCCAACAGGCCACATGTCTGTTATGCAACTGCACCTGCAGTTAATTCACTGAAGCTTCTGTTCGGCTCAGCAGGACACAGGTGGGTAGCTTCGGTTAATTAATTATACCTCCAGCGCACCCCTTTTTAGTTGAAGAATGTATGAAATGTAATGAAATCCGGCATGTTTATATGAAATCCGACCATGTATGAATGAATTTATTTCAATTAGTTCGAATTCCTGTATCACTGGCATTGGATGAACATGCGAAACAATACGTACTAGAATTATTCCCAGGGTGATCACCTCATTTGTAGCAGTTTCACATGTACTCCCTCCGGTCCTTTCTAGTCTGCATACAAGTTTTGTCTGCAATCAAAGTATCTCTACTTTGACCAATCTTATACAAAAAAGTATGCACTTTCACAATGTGCGAAGTAAAAAGGAACAGAAGGAGTACAAAGAGTTTGAGCAGCTTTTAGTATTTCTGTACATTGCAATCAAACACACAGGCCTGGCAATTCATAGAGAACATTCAAAACAATCAATGATTATGCATCTCAGCGACACACATGTCAGAGGCAATATTTACTTCACAACTAAAGAATAAAGAAAAAATTGATCGACGCTGCTGACAGCAAAGGGCGTCCCATTCGAAAATATCAAACGCATGTCTTGCTAAAATCAATGAGCAAAATTTGACAAGGTTGTCCCATTCCAAAATATCAAGTGCCTACGATTGTGGAATGGGTAGGGTTTGCCATCAGTTCGGACATTGACATGGAACCTCGTGCTAAATAAACCAGCTGTTCTTTTTGTGCAGTTCCACCAAAATCAACCAAATTCGCGTGTAGCTTGTATGATTTCGCCCTTATATGTTGCAACACCTTGAAATTATCGGCACCTCCTTTCTTGTGGTGGAAATGAATGATTTGATGTATTCATGAACATTTTGTGCAGTTCCCATTGAAATCAAGCTGAGCACCCCTGTTTGCACAAATACAAAAAAGTGATTAGTATAAAGCAAATTGTACTATGAATTGACAGTTTCAACAGGCACATACATGGTCCATGTAGAGCACACTTTTAGAAAAATGGAACTCACCAGAAAGAATCCTAGAACAACATTGTACTCGCGCATCACAGCAAAAAGATGGAGATTTGTCAGTCCTTCTGAGCTGAAGTTAGTTTGGTCTTGTGGGGAGTAATGTAACCATCCTTCAACTGCTCCTTCTGATGAGAAGATAGACAGGGCTTCTTCATCCTGGCATAATCAGAACTAGTCACTTCACGTACTCCATATTCTTCTTCAGAGGAAGATGATCCTGTTATGCAAAGACAACAGGACTACTAAATGCTAGCATCCCTGTTTGCTCGAAAAAAAGGAGAGGAAATATTTAAAACAGAACAGATGAAGCACTTCTCAAGGACAATACCACTTTTTCATGGCAGTATCTAAACAGTAGCACAACACCAATAGAGATGACAAAGCTTAATCATATGGATGAAATCAGTGGGCGAGTACCAACCTTTGTCAGGAGGCTTATTGTGTAAAGCATACCGATGAAGCACTTCTCCGGAACCATCTGTTGCTATCTACGGTGGTGGCCATGCTTACTATATACTCCTCGATTAGTTTAATGTTTCCAACATCTTCTTGTGCAGTTCCACTAAAATATATGGTATCTTCAAAGAAGATCCCTATTTGCACAAGTTGAGATAATTACATATTACATTACGAGTGGCATCAAATCAGTGGCAAAACAATTGCTCATTCCAGCCATAGCAATAAATTATGATGCAAAACTATATCATTACTTGTGTCATCACAGTTCTAGTGCTTCATTACAGCACCGTGAGTTGATTTTTGTTTTTCTTCCGCTTGTTCTTCCCCTTCATCACTTGGTTCAATAACAGACAAGCTTTGCCTTCAATGTAAGATTTGGCATGTCAATTAGGGAGCACAAGTATAGTACTAAACTTAATTTTCTGATGAAAGTGGCAAAATACAGGCCATCAGTTGTGAAATATCCTTATCTTACCTCAATGGGATATTACGGTGCACATACAGATTGGAAGTCTTGTCTCCATTTGTGCAGTTCACTAAAATCAAGCAACATTATCGTACAAGTAGCACAACATATGAAAGCACACTGCAGAATCATGTGAAAGAAGGCTAGTACTGACGTCTCATGATGTGGAATTCAAACAACTCACAAGAAGAAGATCTGAACCAAATTCACCTTAATGGATAGGAAGTAAGATCTCCTCTTGTGCAGTTCTACTAAGATCAAGCAATCAAGCAACATTGTCGGTGTGACATTTTGGTTGAACTGCACAAAACACTCTTAAAACAAAAGTGTTTTGTGCAGTGCAACAAAAGGTCACAATGGCAACGAGGTGAAGTAGATAACCCTATTTACACAGAGGTGCAAAGGAAACAATTAGTGGTCAATAACGGTGCATGACACAGAAGCCAACAAAAAGAAGCATCTACCTTATCTAAATGGGAAAGAAATCAAGACAGTAGCATTTCTCAAACGGTGGCATTGATTAATATTAACATATAGATTATATTAACAATAAAATTTGTTAAACATGTAATTTGCTTTTAACTATATGTGACGCTCGGGTATTCAAGCTGCAATAACCCTCCGCCAATGACGCCACGTCACCACGATTACTGTTGTTAACCTTGCATTAGTTCGAAACCGATTCGAATTCAATCTCAAAATCAAGTCAAACGGTAAAATTTTCATATATTAAAACTAAAATGTTCAAAGCGTAGCAGGTAAATCTTAGAGGGTTGTGGTGCTGAATCCAAATTTCTATAAGATGTTTAGGTGCACTAAATAATAGAAGCAGTAGCAAAAAACAATTATTTAAACGCTTTGAGAATATTAAAACAAATGAAAATTACTTTATTTAAAGTTCCCAATTTAATGTGGTTGTGGTATAATTAGAACTACCAATTTATGGTCTATTACACTAATTAATAAAACTAAATGAACTTAAGAGATAAGTGAAAACAATGCAGGAAGTATAAATAAAAAGAAAAAGGCAAAACTGTAAATAGAAATAAAAAATAAAAAGGGCCCCCCTCCACTGGGCCGAATGGCCCAGCTGGCCAAAGTCGGTCCAGTTCCCC
>NC_057803.1:19600490-19622163 GCF_018294505.1 Triticum aestivum | reverse complement strand
CTCCCGAGGAACCGTCGCCTCCGCCTCGCAACTCCTCCTCCCTGTCCTCGACATCTCCGGACCTCGCTGGACGCCCCCGCCGCCTCGACGCGCCGGACCCTGTCGCCGGATCTCCTCATCCCCTCCCTCGCCGGACCTCCCCAAGCCTCGCCGACGAACCCCTGCTACGGGGTGAGCAACACCTCCCCCTCTCTCTCCCCACATCGTCCGTGCACCTACCCCGCTTGCCACGCTCGTGTCCGCACTCCCCCCCCCCGCTCGCCCTGACCCGCGCCATGCCTTCCCTTACGCGTGCGCTCGCCGTGCATCGCCCGCACCACCGCTACCCCGTTCTCCGCTCGCTGCGGCTTGCTGCCGCTGCCACCAGGGCCTTCCCCGCAGCCATCGCAACCGCCTCCGCCCTCTCCTGCTCGGCCGCGCTCGAGCCCCACCCCTGCACGCGAGCTGCACCGTTGCCGCTCGCCCGTGCGGCCGCCTCTCTGCAACTGCCACGGTCGTGCTTGCCGCCGGCGATTTCGGCCGCCCCAGCATGAACCACGGGGACCATCCGTCTCTCCTCGCTGCAGACATCCCGACCATGCGCCCGCCCTGTGCCGTGGCCTCACTCGCCGCCACCTCCCCGTTGCTGCTCCACACCACCCTGGCGCCCTTGCGGCCTCCGCTCGCGCCCATGTAGTCCCATGCACTCTGTTGCTCCGCCACAGACGCGCCGCAGCCCCCCTGTTGCCGCGCCAATCGCTGTCTCCGGCGAGCGTGTGCCCCGGCCCGCCACCGACTAGATCGCCTGCGCACCTTGTCGGGTGCACCCCCGCGGGCCAGCGCCCGTTCAGGCTGTGCCCTACGCCCGCGCCCGCAATGGCCCTCCGGGCCAATGACAAGGGGGCCCCACCCCCACAGAACGGTTAAAAAAAGAGAATTAATAGAATATATAATAAATAAATATATAATATAATATAATATAATATAATATAATATAATATAATTAACTTAATTAATTCATTTTAAATTAACTAATTAAGATTAATTAACCTAATAACTAGTTAACCTTATTAACTACTTTTAATTAGTCAAACAGTCGCTGACAGGTGGGACCCACCTATCAGGTAGACCAGGTTAATGGTCAACGTTGACTGCTGACGTCATGCTGACGTCAGCGTACACTATTCTGGATAATGTTGAATTA
This sequence comes from Triticum aestivum, assembly GCF_018294505.1. NCBI lineage: Eukaryota > Viridiplantae > Streptophyta > Magnoliopsida > Poales > Poaceae > Triticum > Triticum aestivum. The sequence continues at coordinate 19,620,980 of NC_057803.1, read as the reverse complement.
AATTAATTAAATAAATGCTAAAATTAATTTAAATCTTTTAAAATTAATATAAAAGAAACAGTAGCTCGGATGGAAAAACTTTGTACCTGAAAGTTGCTCAGAACAACGAGACGAATCCGGATACGCAGCCCATTCGTCCACCACGCATCCCTAGCATAGAGAACAAGCAACTTTCCCCCTCCGATTCATTTGTCCGAAAACGCGAAACACCGGGGATATTTTCCCGGATGTTTTCCCCCTTCACCGGTATCACCTAGTACTGTGTGAGGTCACCTCTAGCATCGCGCATTGCCACATTACATTTTGTGTTACTTTGATTGCTCTGCTATTTATTGTATTCCCCCTCCGTTACTTCTTTCTGGTAGACCCCGAGACTGTCGGTGACCCCCTAGTTCGACTACGGTGTTGACGACCCCTCTCTCTTGCCAAAGCAAACAGGCAAGCCCCCGTCCCTTGATCACCAGATATCGCCTACTCTTCTCTATACTGCTTGCATTAGAGTAGTGTAGCATGTTGCTGCTTTCCGTTAATCCTATCTTGATGCATAGCCTGTCCTTGCTACTACTGTTGTTACCCTTTACCTGCAATCCTAATGCTTAGTATAGGATGCTAGTTTATCATCAGTGGCCCTACATTCTTGTCCGTCTGCCATGCTATACTATCGGACCGTGATCACTCGGGAGGTGATCGCGGGTATATACTATATACTTTATACATGATACATTTGATGACTAAAGTCGGGTTGGCTAGAGAAGTACCCGCGGTTGATTCACAAATTGGGGGCTGGAAGGACATACTTTCCCGACGGCCCTCTGTGTGGATCTTTGTGGCGAAGCGACAGGGCAGGTTGAGACCACCTAGGAGAGAGGTGGGCCTGGCCCTAGTCGGCGTTCACGATTATTTCAAGATAACACGTTTAACGAGATCTTGGTATTTGATCTGAGTCTGGCCACTCGCCTATACGCACTAACCATCTACGCGGGGACAGTTATGGGCACTTGACGTCGTGGTATCAGTCGAAGCCTTCATGACGTCAGCGACTGAGTGGCGCGCGCCGGATTGGACCGTAAGCCTGCTCTTGTATTAAGGGCGCTAGTTCCGCTTCCGGCCGCGTTCGTAACGTGCAGGTGTGCAAAGGGCAATGGGCCCAGACCCCTGCGCCATAGGATTTAGACCGGCGTGCTGACCTCTCTATTGTGCCTAGGTAGGGCTGCGATATGTTGATCTTCCGAGGCCGGGCATGACCCAGAAAAGTGTGTCCGGACAAAGGGGATCGAGTGTGTTGGGAAATGTGGTGCACCCCTGCAGGGAAGTTAATCTATTCGAATAGCCGTGATCTTTGGTAACAGGACGACTTAGATTTGTACCTTGACCTTATGACAACTAGAACCGGATACATAATAAAACACATCCTTCCAAGTGCCAGATACAACCGGTGGTCGCTCTCTCATAGGGCGACGAGGGGAGGATCATCGGTTAGGATTATGCTATGCGATGTTACTTGGTGAACTTACCTTCTGCCCTCTTCTACATGTTGCAAGACGGAGGTGGCCAGAAGCGTAGTCTTCGGTAGGACTAGCTATCCCCCTCTTATTCCGGCATTCTGCTGTTCAGTCCACATATGATACCCTTATTCCATTTGATACCAATGCATACATATGTAGTGTAGCTCGCGAGTACTTTGGATGAGTACTCACGGTTGCTTTGCTCCCTCTTTTCCCCCTTTCTATACCCGATTGCTGCGACCACACATTGGAGTCCAGGAGCCAGACGCCACTGTCGATGACGACTACTACTACTCGGGAGGTGCCTACTACTACGTACAGCCCGCTGACGACGACCAGGAGTAGTTTAGGAGGATCCCAGGCAGGAGGCCTGCGCCTCTTGCAATCTGTATCCCAGTTTGTGCTAGCCTTCTTAAGGCAAACTTGTTTAACTTATGTATGTACTCAGATATTGTTGCTTCCGCTGACTCATCTATGATCGAGCTCTTGTATTCGAGCCCTCGAGGCCCCTGGCTTGTAATATGATGCTTGTATGACTTATTTTATTTGTAGAGTTGTGTTGTGATATCTTCCCGTGAGTTTCTGATCTTGATCGTACACGTTTTTGTGTATGATTAATGTATGATCAAATTGGGGGCGTCACAAGTTGGTATCAGAGCCGACTGCCTGTAGGAATCCCCCTCCAAACTCCTTGGCCGAAGTCGAGTCTAGACATTACAAAACTTTTACTAACATGGATGTGTGCCTTACAGGCCCACGTCGCCATTTAGGTGGTATTAGGATATTTTATTTCTCGTCTATACTCTGGGACTCTGATCTCTCTTCTATTCGGGTTAAATGATTTTACTAAATCTGACTCTAGGTTCTAGTAACTACTTCTCCCGGAGAGCCCCTTGTCACAGATGATCGCCTACTACACCTAAAGATTTTGAAGATACTCTTCGATCATTCCCGAGACCCTTGTGCCCTCTGCCTTTTCAATTCCCTACTACCGATATATCCATATGGATAACGACATACACTTGTTGTTCATACCATTACTCTGAGTTTCTCTTGTTGTTACAAGATGCATCGAATTGCTCTTCGACTTTTAAGAATCCCTTGTACCACTGCCTTGTAGTTCATTGCCATATAAATACCCCTACGGATAATTCCTCAGACTTATCGAGTATCCACTCATTCCCAGTTATTCTTGTGTTCCGCAAAAGACTTCGAAATACTATTTGATCTTTCGAAAATCCTCAACAGCCTGTTGTTCTTGGAATTCTTGCATACTTGCATTCCGGTTAATTTCATTGGTCTAGCAAATTACTTTAAAAACCTTTGTGATTGTCATTCTGATCCTTTTGATTCAACATGTGTGCGAATGCACACAATCATCAGTTTTTCCCTAGAATTTATCCTTCCGACTCAGACGTCATTTTGAACATGAGCGGGTTCTCGACCAATCAAATTCCCATTGATTGAACCCCTAAGCCGGCTCAGCTTATGTCAGGACCCCGATTCCAAGTAACATCGATCTAGCCGGTAACACCTCATATCACATTGCGGCCTCATGCACGGTATCCCACGGGTGTCGCCTTACCATGGCCCGGGACCGTTTGTGCCTTTTGGCTCACGTATATGATAGTGTCGCTAGCATCCATATGACAGAGAACCCGGGCCGACATGGCTAGTCGTGAACCCAAAGCATCACAGACCTATGGAGACAGGCATACATGAATCATATCGAGCATGTCGGTCATCAGCGAGTGAATCCGGGCTGTAGCACTGGTCTAACAGGACTCCGGGGAACCCGGGCTGTAGCAGGCTAGGCAGGACTCCAGATGTCACTGCGTGACATTTCCCCGAAGGGACAGACATAGGAACGAAGTGAAACACATGCCGGCCCATCAAGTGTCCTGAGCAATAGTGCTGGGCTAGCAGGACTCCGGTGAACCGGGCTGTAGCGGACTACTATGGCTCGAGGAACACTAGACTACATTTCCCCATAAGAAAGGCTGCCAAGGATAAACAACTAGATTGTCGGATCCCACTCATACCAAGCATTTCAATCATACACACAATATGCCCGATATGAGTACATACAACATGGCATCACAACAAAACTCTACAACTCAAGTACTTTATTTAAAGGCTCCAGAGAGCCATACATATCAAGTTCATACAGGTAGGGGTCACATGACCCGACACTCAAGTCATACAAGCATACAAGCACAAGCGGAAGTAAATAGTCTGAGTACAGACACTAGAAAGCAAGAAGGCCTCCGAAGCCTGTCTATCTACATAGGGCCCTCCATGGCCAGGATCACCACCTGGGTGGCTAGTCACTCGTCGACATCAAGGTCTACGTAGAACCCATCGGAGGGGGCGGTGTTGTCGTCTGAAAACAGTAATTAAGCAAACATGAGTACAAAGGTACTCAGCAAGTCTTACAACAGAACCTACTATACATGCTCATTCGCAAGAAGGTGGTGGGGTTATTGCAGCAAGCCAGCTTTGACTCTTGGCTAGGCTATCCTACGGAACTCCACTAGTAAAATAGTTTTCGCACATGAGTCCACTACGCACCAACACAATACTCCACCGGGGATCCTCCCTCGTCATCCTACGAGAGGGCCATCCTCGGTACTCACACTTATCTTGAGTCTTTTAGTAGTAACCATTAACTTGTCTATCAACTGTATAGGCAACCAAGTAGTCCTTTACCGCGGACGCGGCTATTCGAATAGTTTTATACCCTGCAGGGGTGTACTTCTTCATACACGCTTTCACCACTTACCGCCGTTTACACGACATGTACTCGGCAACCTTCAAGCAGAAGCCCAACGAGGGTGTCGGCCACGACCTACCCAAACACTCAAGTCTCTAGTCTAGGTTCATCGCCTATCCAAGTTCCATCCACAGGGAGTCCGGCCGAGGTTTCCACATACGGCCCCGAACGATGTGAACAGGGTCCCGAGACGCCAAACGGGTGCCCGGCATACCCGGCCACGGTGTATCTACCGCAACATAGCCCACCCCTAGGGTCAGCGCTACGCACGGCCGCCAACACATAACCTACAAGCACCATAAACTATTTGCAACTCCTGGACGGAGTACTAGGGTGATTAAGAAGCTGAGAGAGTCAATTAAGGATCCCAATGCATGGTAGTAGCTGATTCTTAAAATCACACATACAGATCTCAGTTCTTAGAGATGGTCTCAATGAAACAACCCACCATGTACTCCTACATGGCCTCTCATTGATACCTTTACCAAGTCATGTTCAACACATCCCTCACATTACCGACATAATCCTTACACTCTAGCCCATCACCCAGATGAACTAGACCTGACACAACTCTAAGCATAGTAGGCATAGCAAGGTAGGAATCACATACATGGCTCAATCAACTCCTACACATGCTAGTGGGTTTCATCTAGTTACTGTGGCAATGACAGGTCATGCAGAGGATAAGGGTTCAACTACCGTAGCACATAGCAGTTGGAATCGCGTTGTCTTAATGCAGTAAACAAGGGCAGAAGCGAGAACATGGGTTTGTATCGAAATGATCAATGGGTTGCTTGCATGTTGTAGTGGTAGCAGGGTACTGCCCTTCAGACGGATACTCGGGGTTATCCTCGGAGGCAGAACCTACCACGAAAGACACACCGAACATAATCAACACATTGCAATATGCAACAATATGATGCATGCTATGACATGGCAAAAAGAATGTCTCTTGGCCTAGTGCAAGCTAAAACAGAAAGGTATGAACCCATTTGAATCAAAGATTCAAATGATAGCTCATTTAACTTAGCCTTATTAGTGCATCATCTTATATTGCTTAAACAGCAAGGTTATCTTGTTTTGTCATGCATGAAACCATTACAGATGGATAGATTGAATTTTTCTGATCATTTTTCATATATAAATCTTTGCATTTGGAGCTATGGTTGATTTTCTATGATTTTTAGAAGTTTTGGCTATTTTCTGGAATTTCCTATTAAAGAATAAATCCAGTAATTGAATTAATGCGTCAGCATGACATAGGTGTGACGTCAGCGGGTCAACTGGGTCGGCCAGGTCAAACCTGACTGGTGGGCCCTGTCTGTCAGTGACTCAGCTAATTAACAGAATTAAATTAACACTAATTAGCTATCAATGGGGCCTGGGCCGACATGTCAGTGACTAAACTAATTAAAATTAGTTAAAACTAATCCTAAACTAATTAGTAGACCGGCCCCACCTGTCATAGACTCAGGGGGGTCAACCTGGGCCCACACGGGGTCAAACAGGGTCAACTCGCCGGCGTCTAGCCGCCGGCGAGGCCAGATGCGGCGGAGCAATGCAGGATTTGCACTCCGACGACCAAAAGGACGGCGGAGACTATCTACGTGATGCGGGGAGGAAGCCGCGTCGAGTGGTGGCAGTGGGTGGAGCTGGGGTGGCCGGAAACATCACCGGCGACGAGTTTGGCGGCGGACGGAGCTCGGGTGAGGATGAACTAGTCGCTAGGGGGCACGGGGAGGCGCGAGGTTTGGTGCGTTGAGCTCCTGGAGGTGCGGTAGGACTAGTGGACAGGGTGGCGTGGCCTTTGGGTGGCCGGAGCCTCGTCGGCGATGAGCTCCATGGCGGTGCGTGCGGGTGATCTACATGCAGTCACTACAGGGCTAGAGAGAGAGAACGGAGAGGGTGGGGAGGTGGCTGAGCTCACGGGGGTCTCGCCGAGGCAATCGGAGAGGTCGGGGATGAGCTGATGTGGCGGGGGCGGCGAAAGGGATCTCCGGTGGCCGGAGTTGAGGGCGAGCTCGGAGCAGCATCTCCGGGGCGAGCGAGCACTCGGGGCTCGACCCACTCGATGTAATCAACGACGGCAGAGCTCGTGGACACGATGACGCGGCGCGAGGACGGCGGAGGGCACGGCTACGACGATGGTGCAACGACAGGGGCGTCGGCCATGGTGGGGAACGGCGAAGGGAAAGAGACAAGGGGGGGAATGGCGTGTCTAGGGGCTTCGGGGTGTGACGTGGAGGCGTCCAGGCGTCCAGGGCGCGGGTGGCAAGCAGGTGATGCCATGGCGAGCTCGGGCACGCCGGCGTCACCTCCCTGTCTGCCTGGCAGGGAAGAAGCAGCTGGCTGGCGCGGGCCAGCATAGTGCTGGGCCGCCAGGTGGGCCGGCTGGTGAGTTAGCTGGGCTGCGCCAGGTAAGTTTCTCTCTCTTTTTTCTGTTTTTCTTATTTATTCTATTATTTCTGTAGCTTCAGGGCTTTATTAAAAATGCCAGGGCATTTCCATAAATCATAAAATTAATCATGACTACTGCTTAGAATATATCCAACAGCAAACATTTTAGTTTATGATTATTTGAGCATTTAAAATATTTTATAGCATTTAAGTGCCCAAATGCAAATACCATAAGGGTTAATCCAATGACCTTAGATGTCCTAGAAAAATGTGCACCATTTTTGTCAAAGGTTTTAACCCAAAACAAAAAAGGTGGGCTTTTTAGAAGGGCATTTCAGGTTCATTGAAAAAGTTTTTAGTAAACCCTAGTTGTTCCAGGGGAGTGCTGGGGGTTCTGTCTTCCCCATTTCAAATTTAAGAGGAATTTAAACATGATGCACACTCTAATGCTTGAACTAGCTAGGGTGTGACAACTCACCCCCACTCAAAAGAATCTCGTCCCGAGATTTAGGATCCTCCGGAAAGAAGGTGGGGTACTCGAGTCGAAGGCGATCCACCCTTTCCCAAGTGGCTTCTTTCTCGGAATGGTGCGACCATTGAACCTTGAGAAACTTGATATTATGACGTCGAGTGGTATGCTCGGCTTGATCAAGGATACGAACGGGATATTCCCGATATGAGAGGTTATCTTGTAGATCAAGCGTTTTGTGGTCCACTCCACGGATAGGATCCGCGAAGCAACGCCTAAGTTGAAAAATGTGGAAGACATCGTGAACTCTGGAAAGATGCGAAGGTAGTTCCAATTGGTAGGCAACTTCTCCTTGTTTGGCAAGAATGCGAAAGGGTCCGATGTAGCGAGGAGCCAATTTGCCTTTGATACCGAAATGATGGGTTCCCTTTAACGGAGTAACCCAAAGGTAAGCCTTCTCGCCGACTTCAAAAGTCATGAGCTTATGTTTACGATCATATTGGCTCTTTTGACGAGATTGGGCTGTTTTCAATTTCTCACGAATAATGCGAACCTGCTCTTCTGCTTCCTGAATCGTATCCGGGCCAAAGAGTTGTCTTTCTCCGGTTTCTGACCAGTTAAGAGGCATTCGACATTTTCGTCCATAGACAACTTCGAAAGGAGCCTTGCCCAAGCTAGCTTGATAACTATTGTTATAAGCAAACTCCGCGAATGGAAGGCAATTCTCCCAACCCATTCCGAACGAGATGACAGAAGCTCGAATCATATCTTCCAGAATTTGATTGACTCGCTCTACTTGACCACTTGATTGAGGATGGAAGGCGGTGCTAAAAGAGAGACGAATTCCCATAGCATTTTGGAAACTTCCCAAAATCGAGAGGTGAAGAGACTCCCACGGCCTGAGTTAATTTCCAATGGAACACCATGAAGAGACACTATTCGGGAGATGTATAAGTCGGCTAGCTGGCTAGGGTGATACTCTCACGAACATGTAAAAAGTGGGCTACTTTGGAAAGACGGTTGATCACGATGAAGATGGCATTATTCCCTCTCTTGGTCCTGGGAAACCCAGTGATGAAATCCATACTGATTTTATCCCATTTCCACTCAGGAATAGCCAAAGGTTCAAGGGTGCCAGCAGGCCATTGATGCTCTGCTTTAACACGAAGACAGGCGTCGCAGCTAGCAATGTATTGAGCAATTTCTCTCTTCATCCTAGTCCACCAAAACCTCTGGCGTAGGTCTTGATACATTTTAGTACTACCGGGATGAATGGTGAGAGGGGATTCATGAGCTTCCTTAAGAATCAACTGGCGTAGATGTTGTTTCCTGGGAACCACCAAGCGGTTCTCGAAGAACATAGCACCTTGCTCATCCATGGAAAAACATTTAGCAACTCCGCTAGCGATGTTTTCCTAAATCCGGGATATGCCCTTATCATACCGCTGGGCGGTTATGATCTGATCTATAAGATTAGGCTTCGCCACCAGGGTGGATAGGAATCCTCGAGGAACAATGTGAAGATTAAGCTTACGAAATTCCTCATGGAGAAGTGGTTGACTTTGTTGTAACATCAGGTTGTTACAATAGGACTTATGACTTAGTGCATCAGCCATGACATTGGCTTTGCCCGCGGTGTAAGTTATTCCTAAGTCATAATCCGAGATAAACTCGACCCAACGTCTTTGCCTGAGATTCAAATCTGGTTGGGTGAAGATATATTTCAAACTTTGGTGATCGGTGAAGATCTCGTAACGATTACCGAGGAGGTAATGTCGCCAAGTTTTAAGTGCATGGACTACAGCTGCAAGCTCTAGATCATGTGTGGGATAATTTTCCTCATGTGGGTGTAATTGACGTGAAGCATAGGCAATTACCTGACGATCTTGCATGAGTATGCAACCTAGTCCTTGTCGCGAGGCGTCGCAATAGATAATAAAGTCCTTGGAGAAATCTGGTGGTACCAGTACGGGAGCAGATGTCAGGCGTCTTTTCAGTTCCTGAAAGCTGAAATCGCACTGTGGAGTCCACTCGAACTTTTTGTCTTTCTTGAGGAGTTCAGTTAGAGGTTTAGCAACCTTGGAGAAATTCTCGACGAAGCGGCGGCAGTAGCTCGCTAAGCCAAGGAAGCTCCGAACTTGCTTGACCGTCTCAGGTGGAGTCCAATCAAGGACAGCTTGAACTCGCTCGGGATTGACAGCAATACCCTTACCAGAGATTACATGGCCTAGATAGGTCACTTCTGGCAACCAAAATTCACACTTGGAGAATTTGGGATAAAGGCGATGCTCTCGAAGTTTCGTCAATACCAGCCTTAGATGTTCGGCATGTTCCTCTTCATTCTTGGAGTAGATGAGTATGTCATCGAGGTATACTACGACGAATTTATCCAAATACTCCATGAAGACCGAGTTCATTAACCGAGAAAAGGTGGCTGGGGCATTGGTTAAACCGAAGGACATAATGGTGTACTCATATTGGCCATAACGAGTAACAAAGGCCGTTTTGGGAATGTCCCCATTTCTGATTTTGATTTGATGGTAGCCCAACCTCAAATCCATCTTGGAAAAGACTGAGGATCCAGCGAGCTGATCATACAGATCGTTGATCCTGGGAAGCGGATACTTGTTCTTGATAGTGACCAAGTTGACAGGTCGGTAATCTACAACCATTCAATCCGTTCCATCCTTCTTCTTGATGAAGAGGACGGGGCAAGCCCAAGGAGAGGAACTAGGACGGATGAAAACCTTTTTCAAGGACTCATCGAGTTGGTTCTTAAGCTCGGCTAGTTCTAAGGGTGCCATCTTATAGGGTCTCCTAGAAGTTGGAACGGTTCCTGGAACAAGGTCTATCACAAACTGGACATCCCTGTCAGGTGGAACACCTGGCAGTTCTTCTGGAAAGACATCCGGAAGTCTCGGACTACCTGAACATCTTCAAGGTCTGGAAGGGGGTTGGAATTTAGGGAGTAAAGCTAGCGCTTGGCCACTCGAGTTAAGACATTGACTGTCTTGCCTGATGGGTGAGTAAGTTGAACGGTTCTAGTGGCACAATCAATCTTAGCATAATGAGCTGACATCCAGTACATACCCAAAATGATGTTTATCTCTGAGGACTTGAGAGCTATTAAGGATGCAAGGAAGACAAGTCTATCGACAAGAATGTCGTTCCCATGGCTTACTCTAGAAGTTTGCCATCTAGAGCCAGGGGTTTGAATTTCCATGGTAGAGGGCATGTCACAGAATGTCGTGTTATGCAATCGAGCATAGTTCTTGGATATGAATGAATGAGATGCTCCAGTATCGAAAAGAACAGATGCCGGATGGCAATTAACAAGGAGCGTACCAAGGACGACGTTAGGATCCTCATGAGCCTCCTCGGCTAAAACATAGTTGACATGGCCACGTGTAGTAGTGACTGGCTTGGCGTAGAATGTCTTTCCCACTGGTTTACCATGGCCAACGGACTTTCCAGTCTGATTGGGGTTGTTATGGGGACACTCTCGACTATAGTGACCCGGCTCTCCACACTTAAAGCATGTCACCACATTGGGGCGTGGAGAAACATTAGCAGCGGGGCCACCATAGGGCTTAGGCGGTGCAAACTGCTGGTTGGGACAAGGCGCCTCAAAGGATGGCCTCAGAATGAACCTGGGTGGCAGTGCCGTGCTTGATATCCACACCCGGCGCTTCTGAGCTCCAGAGCCGGATGAAGAGCCAAAATCACGTGAGTGTTTGCGTGAAGCATCATAGTCAAACTGGCCTGACTTAGCACACATGGCTTTATTGACCAACTTCTGAAAGGAGGTGCACTCGTGCAAACGAAGATCGCGGCGAAGCTCAGGGCTAAGTCCCTTGCGGAACCTTGCCTGCTTCTTAGTGTCAGTAGATACTTCTTCAGGAGCATAACGTGCCAGATTCCCAAATTCACGGCTATATGCATCCACAGTCGGTCTTCCTTGGGTGAAATTGCAGAACTCCTCCCTCTTACGATCTATGAGACCTTCCGGAATGTGATGCTCACAGCAAGCCTCACTGAATTCAGCACAAGTAGTGATTTGGCCGACCGGGCGCATAGCTTCAAAATTTTCCCACCAGAGGCTAGCAGGGCCTTCGAGATGGTAGGCAGCATAAGTAACCTTATCAGCTTCGGCTACATTGGCAGAACGTAGCTTGTGGGTGATGCTGCGAAGCCAGTCATCCGCATCGAGGGGCTCGACGGAATGGTTAAACTTTGGTGGGTACAGCTTGATAAAGTCATTGATTGACACCAAGTCATTTCGCGGATGGCGTGCAGTGTTCTGCTCAATCCGCTCCAGTAAGCGGTTAGTCTCACGCTTGTTTCTTTCCGCCTCGAGCATCACTTCGTCCAGAGAAGGCGGGTGAGGCAGATTTTCACCCCTAGCTGCACTGGCTTCCCCCTGCTCCGGGGCAGCAGGGTTGTTGCGGGTGTTGACCATCCTAGGAGAAAACAAGACAATGGTTTAGGTAAGGATGGCTCAAACTTAGCAAGGAAGTGCAGAATGTAATGGATAACACGGAATGCAGAGATGTCCATCTGTATGTCATGGTAATATAAAACTGCCATATATATACCAACGGTCATACACACCATACATAGTTTAGTACAAGCCCAGGCTACAGTACAACTATGATGAAAGGCATTACATCTCATCGGAGGCATTCCAAGCTCCTATACATTATTTGTCTACACCTCCGGAATTGATTACACACAAAGTCATATTCCACAAGTCACGCAGGATAGTGGAGATACAACTATTACAATACTAGTGATACTACTACTAACTCAGATAGCTCTGTAGTAATCCTCATAGAAGTCACCTCCATAGCCTGGAAGTTCAACGTGATCATCCGGGAACAGACGATCCTGAGGAGCTTGTGGACCAAAGGGGCTAGGATGAGGTCTTGGACCAACAAACGGTGGCCTGCGGGGACCACGGGGAGGGGTGATGCCTCCCACATCACGCCAATCCACCATGTCTGGCAGAGCAGATCTCACAGGATACAGATCCCTTGTATCCATACATCATGCTTGCACCGCAGGTGCAAACCGAGTCAATGTGGCCCAATGATCAGCACTGGTGTTGAAAAGCTCTAGCCTCAAGGCCCATTCTCTTGGTCCTTATCCTCGAGCATCTCGGTAGTGGTACGAGTTAATGAGTCCTCCTGAGTGGAGTCAGCATAGATAGCCTGAAGATACCCTTGCGCTCCCGGAAGTGAAGCTGGCATGTAACGGAAGTCGGTGTTCCGAAGCAGGCTAGTCCGGACTTGCATGATGGTCATCATGGAATAGGCAGCATCCTGCACAGCCATCTCAATAGTAACCCCGAGTCCATAGGAACAGTGGAGGGGCTCGGTAGATCCAGGATAAGAAGGAAATATCCTGACGGTGCAGAAATATTGGCTTTGATTAAAGTCTCGGAACTGCTCTTCGATAGTGTACTCGGGATACCAACGGTAACTCGTCTCGATCATTACGCGGACTAACATAGCAGTATGACCGGGCACATCAAGGCACCAGGTCAGGCGAACCACTTGGTTTTGAGCACGAGTGGCCATCTGAAAGCACAACCACAATGCAAAGACATTAGAATTTCTAGGAAAAATTGGACAGCATAACAGCTGTAAATGCTCAGAAACAGATTTGAGACATCCACAACAGTTTGCAATACCACTCAACAACATCATATCAAGGTTCTGATTCAACCGGCAACATACTAAAGGTAGTAGAAACTGTACTGAGGCTTGTAACAACAATCCTATAAGCTACTACGGATTAGTAACACGTGAACCTGACAGAGGAAGAGAGCCTAGTCCTTAACCCACATTGAATGAGAAGAGAATGACTCAGATCAGAGGGCATAATGTAAAGGAGTAAAAGAGCCTTACGTTCCCTCCCACAATCAATTCCCCTACATATAACTAAAGCATTTCTAGACTCGACATTGAGCAGTTTGGCTCAACGAACCTACAGGCAGTCCGGCTCAGATGCCAACGCTGTCAGGACCCCGATTCCAAGTAACATTGATCTAGCCGGTAACACCTCATATCACATTGCAGCCTCACGCACGGTATCCCACGGGTGTCGCCTTACCATGGCCCGGGACCGTTTGCGCCTTTTGGCTCACGTATATGATAGTGTCGCTAGCATCCATATGACAGAGAACCCGGGCTGACATGGCTAGTCGTGAACCCAAAGCGGCACAGACCTATGGAGACAGGCATAGATGAATCATATCGAGCATGTCGGTCATCAGCGAGTGAATCCGGGCTGTAGCACTGGGCTAACAGGACTCCGGGGAACCCGGGCTGTAGCAGGCTAGGCAGGACTCCAGATGTCACCGCGTGACATTTCCCCGAAGGGACAGACATAGGAACAAAGTGAAACACATGCCGGCCAGTCAAGTGTCTTGAGCAGTAGTGCTGGGCTAGCAGGACTCCGGTGAACCGGGCTGTAGCGGACTACTATGGCTCGAGGAACACTAGACTACATTTCCCCATAAGAAAGGCTGCCAAGGATAAACAACTAGATTGTTGGATCCCACTCATACCAAGCATTTCAATCATACACACAATATGCCCGATATGAGTACATACAACATGGCATCATAACAAAACTCTACAACTCAAGTACTTTATTTAAAGGCTCCAGAGAGCCATACATAACAAGTTCATACAGGTAGGGGTCACATGACCCGACACTCAAGTCATACAAGCATACAAGCATAAGCGGAAGTAAATAGTCTGAGTACAGACACTAGAAAGCAAGAAGGCTTCCGAAGCCTGTCTATCTACATAGGGCCCTCCATGGCCAGGATCACCACCTGAGTGGCTAGTCACTCGTCGACATCAAGGTCTACATAGAACCCATTGGAGGGGGCGGTGTTGTCGTCTGAAAACAGTAATTAAGCAAACATGAGTACAAAGGTACTCAGCAAGTCTTACAACAGAACCTACTATACATGCTCATTCGCAAGAAGGTGGTGGGGTTATTGCAGCAAGCCAGCTTTGACTCTTGGCTAGGCTATACTACGGAACTCCACTAGTAAAATAGTTTTCGCACACGAGTCCACTACTCACCAACACAATACTCCACCGGGGATCCTTCCTCGTCATCCTACGAGAGGGCCATCCTCGGTACTCACACTTATCTTGAGTCTTTTAGTAGTAACCATTAACTTGTCTATGAACTGTATAGGCAACCAAGTAGTTCTTTACCCCGGACGCGGCTATTCGAATAGTTTTATACCCTCCAGGGGTGTACTTCTTCATACACGCTTTCACCACTTACCGCCGTTTACACGACATGTACTCGGTAACCTTCAAGCGGAAGCCCAACGAGGGTGTCGGCCACGGCATACCTAAACACTCAAGTCTCTAGTCCAGGTTCATTGCCTATCCAGGTTCCATCCGCAGGGAGTCCGGCTGAGGTTTCCACATACGGCCCCGAACGATGTGAACAGGGTCCCGAGACGCCAAACGGACGCCCGGCATACCCGGCTATGGTGTATCTACCGCAACATAGCCCACCCCTAGGGTCAGTGCAACGCACGGCCACCAACACATAACCTACAAGCACCAGAAACTATTTGCAACTCCTGCACGGAGTACTAGGCTGATTAAGAAGCCGAGAGAGTCAATTAAGGATCCCAATGCATGGTAGTAGCTGATTCTTAAAATCACACATGCAGATCTCAGTTCTTAGGGACGGTCTCAATGAAACAACCCACCATGTACTCCTACATGGCCTCTCATCGATACCTTTACCAAGTCATGTTCAACACATCCCTCACATTACCGACATAATCCTTTCACTCTAGCCCATCACCCAGATGAACCAGACCTGACACAACTCTAAGCATAGCAGGCATAGCAAGGTAGGAATCACATACATGGCTCAATCAACTCCTACACATGCTAGTGGGTTTCATCTAGTTACTGTGGCAATGACAGGTCATGCAGAGGATAAGGGTTCAACTACCGTAGCACACAGCAGATTGAATCACGTTGTCTTAATGCAGTAAACAAGAGCAGAAGCGAGAACATGGGTTTGTATCGAAATGATCAATGGGTTGCTTGCCTATTTTAGTGGTAGTAGGGTACTGCCCTTCAGACGGATACTCGGGGTTATCCTCGGAGGCAGAACCTACCACGAAAGACACACCGAACATAATCAACACATGGCAATATGCAACAATATGATGCATGCTATGACATGGCAAAATGAATGTGTCTTGGCCTAGTGCAAGCTAAAACAGAAAGGTATGAACCCATTTGAATCAAAGATTCAAATGATAGCTCATTTAACTTAGCCTTATTAGTGCATCATCTTATATTGCTTAAACAGCAAGGTTATCTTGTTTTGTCATCCATGAAACCACTACAGATGGATAGATTGAATTTTTCTGATCATTTTTCATATATAAATCTTTGCATTTGGAGCTATGGTTGATTTTCTATGATTTTTAGAACTTTTGGCTATTTTCTCGAATTTCCTATTAAAGAATAAATCCAGTAATTGAATTAATGCGTCAGCATGACATAGGTGTGATGTCAGCTGGTCAACTGGGTTGGCCAGGTCAAACCTGACTGGTGGGCCCTGTCTGTCGGTGACTCAGCTAATTAACAGAATTAAATTAACACTAATTAGCTGTCAGTGGTGCCTGGGCCCACATGTCAGTGACTAAACTAATTAAAATTAGTTAAAAACTAATCCTAAACTAATTAGCAGACCGGCCCCACCTGTCATAGACTCACGAGGGTCAACCTAGGCCCACACGGGGTCAAACAGGGTCAACTCGCCGGCGTCTAGCCGCCGGCGAGGCCAGATGCGGCGGAGCAATGCAGGATTTGCACTCCGACGACCAAAAGGACGGCAGAGACTATCTACGTGATGCAGGGAGGAAGCTCCGTCGAGTGGTGGCAGTGGGTGGAGCTGGGGTGGCCGGAAACGTCGTCGGCGATGATTTTGGCGGTGGACGGAGCTTGGGTGAGGATGAACTAGTCGCTAGGGGGCACGGGGAGGCACGAGGTTTGGTGCGTTGAGCTCCTGGAGGTGCGGTAGGACTAGTGGACAGGGTGGCGTGGCCATTGGGTGGCCGGAGCCTCATTGGCGACGAGCTCCGTGGCGGTGCGTGCGGGTAATCTACATGCAGTTGCTATGGGGCTAGAGAGAGAGAACGGAGAGGGTGGGGAGGTGGCTGAGCTCACGGGGGTCTCGTCGTGGCAGTCGAAGAGGTCGGGGATCAGCTGATGCGGCGGGTGCGGCGAAAGAGATCTCCGGTGGCCGAAGTTGAGGGCGAGCTCGGTGCAGCGTCTTCGGGGCGGGCGAGCGCTCGGGGCTCGACCCACTCGATGTAATCGACGACGGCGGAGCTCATGGACATGATGACGCAGCGCGGGGACGACGGAGGGCACGGCTACGACGATGGTGCGGCGACAGGGGCGTCGGCCATGGTGGGGAACGGCGAAGGGAGAGAGACAGGGGGAATGGCGTGTCCAGGGGCTTCGGGGTGCGACGTGGAGGCGTCCAGGCGTCCAAGGCGCGGGAGGCAAGCAGGTGACGCCGTGGCGAGCTCGGGCACGCCGGCGTCACCTCCCTGTCTGCCTGGCGGGGAAGAAGCAGCTGGCTGGCGCGCGCCAGCACAGTGCTGGGCCGCCAAGTGGGCCGGCTGGTGAGTTAGCTGGGCTGCGCCAGGTAAGTTTCTCTCTCTCTTTTTATGTTTTTCTTATTTATTCTATTATTTCTGTAGCTTCAGGGCTTTATTAAAAATGCCAGGGCATTTCCATAAATCATAAAATTAATCATGGCTACTGCTTAGAATATATCCAACAACAAACATTTTAGTTTATGATTATTTGAGCATTTAAAATATTTTATAGTATTTAAATGCCCAAATGCAAATACCATAAGGGTTAATCCAATGACCTTAGATGTCCTAGAAAAATGTGCACCATTTTTGTCAAAGGTTTTAACCCAAAACAAAAAAGGTGGGCTTTTTAGAAGGGCATTTCAGGTTCATTGAAAAAGTTTTTAGTAAACCCTAGTTGTTCCAGGGGGGTGCTAGGGGTTCTGTCTTCCCCATTTCAAATTTAAGAGGAATTTAAACATGATGCACACTCTAATGCTTGAACTAGCTAGGGTGTGATAGCTTATCCATCCTAAATCAGAGCGTTTGGTTCTGATCCCTTGATTAGGAAATCATAATTCTTCTACATTTAAGCTTTGAATTAGTCAGTTGTTTCTACAGTATGATCTCCTTGTATTCTTTCTTCCTCTGATTGAGTGTCGATGCTCACATCAGATCCCTTGAGGACCACCGGATCCTTTGTTGGATTTTATCCGACAATGTCCTTCATATACAATCACTTTGGAAGCTCTTTCCCTAATACATAATGCCATTGGTAAATCCTCTTCTCTAATTTGACCAACCATGCTCTGCTTTTGAGCTGGTGATACTTACTCTTGAAGCTTGTGGTATATGTTTCTAAGATGCCCCGATGGGTTGAACCTATGCCTTCTCTAAACTGTGTGAAGCCGAAAGTTTTCATGGGTCATACTCTTCTGTTGTTTCGCTAGATAAAAATTCTACACTACAGCCTCATCAAAAGCGAGAAGTAAAATGAAAGGTTATGCACTGAAGAAGTGGGAGTCGACCTTGAGCCTTTGCGTTCATGCCCATGGACCCAATGTGGAACTTATCATTGAAGCTTCTTGTAAATGATAATAATCCCCTTGTTATAAGTTCATCCTGTATCTATGTTTGGTCCTTTACAACCGTGGTTTCGACCATGATTGTTCTCCTTTGATTCTATTACTTGGACAAGTTAAAATACTTGCCTTTTGCAGATCAATACGCCTGCCCAACCTCTACTCTGCTCTACCTTCGAGTTTTACCTTATGGTATCTCGAGAATATCATGAAATTACATAACTCCTTATGAGTTCTTCATCTTCAATTATTTCTTGTCGATTCAAATTTTTCCTCGGGTCATGAGTTATTAGTCACTCGAGAACACCGATAGCTGAATTGATTCCGCACTCCGATTCAATAACTATACGTAAAATTTTTGTTGCTTACGAGTTTAATAATCCTTCAAGTCATTCCAAGCCTGATCGGCTATATCATTATCGTGCTAAAATTTAACTGTGCTACCTGGTCCTTCTACCCGGAGCACAATTTTTGATGATGAGCTAAGCTTACGTCGATCTTCCTCATCATATCATTTCGCTTTGGACAGCAAGCTTGGTTTGGAGTTTGTGTCGTACCCTTGGATCCATTAACCTTTCGCTTCATCATACCTTTGACTTGATGTCATCGCCAATCGATTACATCTTCCTTGAGCCTCTCGACTAAATTTTGTCGTGATCGTCAAACAACATTTGATTCCTTCCAGGATATCAATCGAATTCATGAGGGTAAGTGCCATCTTCGTCCCTTGGTAATTGAGCTACCATCGACAGCATATTTACCTTCCTTTCATCACAAACTTGTTCATGCTATGGATACAACTTGCTATCCAGTTTGTGTTATGTTCTACCTTGAAGTATTAATGTCCTTATGTTAAGGATGTTGCAAGGATTGCACCACCTCTTAAGAATTCTTGATATAGTAATACTTCTCATCATCCCCGTTCATTCCTTGGTCCTCATGTTGTTTCTAACCAGAATACCAACAAATGATCTGTGATGTGTAAAATTCAAAAATTCTAGCAACCCTATTGCTTTGACC
Source organism: Triticum aestivum (assembly GCF_018294505.1). NCBI lineage: Eukaryota > Viridiplantae > Streptophyta > Magnoliopsida > Poales > Poaceae > Triticum > Triticum aestivum. The sequence continues at coordinate 19,602,085 of NC_057803.1, read as the reverse complement.
TTAATGGTCGATAACCTCATTCTAAGTCTATTGCTTATTGAATCATCATTCAAACCTTGAACATGCTACCTAGTCCAGATTTTCGGGTGCACTTTTCAGCCAATGTTTAATTGCGTATGTTTTCTTCCAACCTACATCATTATATCATTTGATCCGACAAATGTTATCCCCTTGTTCACATAAGTGTAGAAATCCACCTTTTGAAAATCTTCCATTGTTCTGTTTAATCTGATAATCGTATTTTTCCTTTCCATTGGTTGGTTTAACGTTTCTTGTGATCTATATGATCTAAGCAGTAATATTCTCCTGCTTATGTAAACACCTCAGGTGTACAAGTCTGTCAGCAAGACCATGTTACTATGGTTGATGACATTCCGGTAACCACCGATGGACGAGAACCTTGCCTATTGGTCTGCCTTGTTTCAACGAGCAAGGAAATGGTTCTCTTCGTCCCTCGCCCTTGGTACCAACGTTGTTGCCAACATAACTGACAGGCTATCCTCCGACATACCTTGCTATCTTGACCATGCAAGACATCACCACTTTCCTACATTTAACCCACATGGTGGGACCATAACCCACAGGTCCCAGGATCGAAACCTGACTCTCATATACACACCCCTGCTCCCAAGGTTGTTCCTCGCGCATGACCTCGTATGTAATTCATGAGCCACCTTCTGAGAGATCATCAATTCTGGTATCAGACACAATACTTATTCCAGTTGCTTTGAACACCTTTCACGCCCTATAACAGTCATCGAACGATTGCATGCTCACTCGAAACTACCCATGATACCTCTGTACTTTGCTCTCGATATTTTCTTAAGTTTGAATTCGAGAGTTACTTTCTGCCACCTTCCCCGATGTTATGGACCAGATAGTCAAACTTGCAGAGGTTCGTTTCCCTGGAATACCCACCCTCTATTCCTTTGTAAGTATGATGGAATTCCCGAAGAAAGGATGTCGACTTCATCTTGATGAACTGAAGCAGAGAACTGAAGACCTCAAGTAATGAATCGACCTCTTCAAGAAGAGCAACCAAGACCGAGAAGACTCGATAGAAGTTTGTAACCAGACTTTTCCCGCTTACGCCATTCTTAAATCTCGGGACGAGATTTCTTGTAGTGGAGGAGAATTGTGATGCCCGGGTATTCAAGCTACAGTAACCCTCCGCTAGTGACGCCACGTCACCACAATTACTGTTGTTAACCTTGCGTTAGTTCAAAACCGATTCGAATTCAATCTCAAAATCAAGTCAAATGGTAAAAGTTTTCAGATATTAAAACTAAAATGTTCAAAGTGTAGCAGGTAAATCTTAGAGGTTTGTGGTGGTGAACCCAAATTTTTATAAGATGTTTAGGAGCACTAAATAATAGAAGCAGTAGCAAAAAAACAATTAATTAAACGCTTTGAGAATATTAAAACAAATGAAAATTACTTTATTTAAAGTTCCCAATTTAATGTGGTTGTGGTATAATTAGAACTACCAATTTATGGTCTATTACACTAATTAATAAAACTAAATGAACTTAAGAGATAAGTGAAAATAGTGCAGGAAGAATAAATAAAAAGAAAAGGGCAAAACTGTATATAGA
>NC_057803.1:19589162-19600149 GCF_018294505.1 Triticum aestivum | reverse complement strand
CCTCCCTGTCCTCGACATCGCCGAACCTCGCTGGACGACCCCACCGCCTCGACGCGCCGGACCCCGTCGCCGGACCTCCTCATCCCCTCCCTCGCCGGACCTTCCCAAGCCTCGCCGACGAACCCCTGCTACAGGGGTGAGCAACACCTCCCCCTCTCTATCACCCACGTCGTCCGTGCACCTACCCCGCTCACCACGCTCGTGTCCGCACTCCCCGCCCCCTCGAGCTCGCCCCGACCCGCGCCATGCCTTCCCCTACGCATGCGCTCGCCGTGCATCGCCCGCACCACCACTACCCCGTTCTCCGCTCGCTGCGGCTTGCTGCCACTGCCACCAGGGCCTTCCCCGCAGCCATCGCAACCGCCTCCACCCTTTCCTGTTCAGTAGCGCCCGAACCCCACCCCTGCACGCGAGCTACGCCGTTGTCGCTCGCCCGCGTGGCCGCCTCTCTGCAACCTCCACGGTCGTGCTTGCCGCCGGCGATTTTGGCCGCCCCAGCACGAACCACGGGGACCATCCGTCTCTCCTCGTTGCGGGCATCCCGACCACGCGCCCGCCCTGCATCGTGGCCTCGCTCGCCGCCTCCTCCCCGCTGCTGCTCCGCACCATCCTGGCGCCCTTGCGGCCTCCGCTCGTGCCGACGTTGTCCCATGCACTCCGTTGCTCCACCACGGCCGCACCGCAGCCCCCCTGCTATCGCGCCTGTCGCTGTCTCCGGCGAGCGCGTGCCCCGGCCCGTCGCTGCCTAGATCACCCGCGCGCCCTGTCGGGTGCGCCCCCGCAGGCCAGCACCAGTTCGGGCTATTCCCTACGCCCGCGCCCGCAATGGCCCTCCGGGCCAATGACAAGGGGACCCCACCCCCATAGAACGGTTAAAAAAAGAGAATTAAAAGAATATATAATAAATTAATAATAAAATTAATTAATTAATTAACTAATTAACTAAATAATTAACTTAATTAATTCTTTTTAAATTACCTAACTAATATTAATTAACCTAATAACTAGTTAACCTAATTAACTACTATTAATTAGTCAAACAGTCGCTGACAGGTGGGACCCACCTGTCAGGTTGACCAGGTCAATGGTCAAAGTTGACTGCTGACATCATGCTGATGTCAGCATACACTATTCTGGATAATGTTGAATTAAATTAATTAAATAAATGCTAAAATTAATTTAAATCTTTTAAAATTAATATAAAATAAATCGTAGCTCGGATGGAAAAACTTTGTACATTAAAGTTGCTCAGAACGATGAGATGAATCCGAATACACAGCCCGTTCGTCCGCCACACATCCCTAGCATAGCGAACATGCAACTTTCCCCCTTCGATTCATCTGTCCGAAAACACGAAACACCGGGGATATTTTCCTGGATGTTTTCCCCCTTCACCGGTATCACCTAGTACTGTGTGAGGTCACCTCTAGCACCGCGCAATGCCACATTATGTTTTGTGTTACTTTGATTACTCTATTATTTATTTTATTCCCCCTCCGTTACTTCTTTCCGGTAGACCCCGAGACTGTCGGCGACCCCCCCTAGTTCGACTACGATGTTGACGACCCCTCTCTCTTGCCAAAGCAACCAGGCAAGCCCCCCCCCTTGATCACCAGATATCGCCTACTCTTCTCTATACTGCTTGCATTAGAGTAGTGTAGCATGTTACTGCTTTCCGTTAATCCTATCCTAATGCATAGCCTGTCCTTGCTACTACTGTTGTTACCCTTTACCTGCAATCCTAATGCTTAATATAGGATGCTAGTTTATCATCAGTGGCCCTACATTCTTGTCCGTCTGCCATGCTATACTATCGGAACGTGATCACTCGGGAGGTGATCACGGGTATATACTATATACTTTATACATGATACATGTGATGACTAAAGTCGGGTTGGCTCGAGGAGTACCCGCGGTTGATTCAGGAATTGGGGGCTAGAAGGACATACTTTCCCGACGGCCCTCTATGTGGATCTTTGTGGCGAAGCGACAGGGCAGGTTGAGACCACCTAGGAGAGAGGTGAGCCTGGCCCTGGTTGGCGTTCACGGTTATTTCAAGATAACCCATTTAACGAGATCTTGGTATTTGATCTGAGTCTGGCCACTGGCCTATACGCACTAACCATCTACGCGGGGACAATTATGGGCACTCGGCATCGTGGTATCAGCTGAAGCCTTCATGATGTCAGCGACTGAGCGGCGTGCACCGGATTGGACCATAAGCCTGCTCTTGTATTAAGGGGGCTAGTTCTGCTTCCGTTCGCGTTCACAACGTGCAGGTGTGCAAAGGGCGATGGGCCCAGACCCCTGCGCCATAGGATTTAGACCGGCGTGCTGACCTCTCTGTTGTGCCTAGGTAGGGCTGCGACGTGTTGATCTTCCGAGGTCGGGCATGACCCAGAAAAGTGTGTCCGGACAAAGGGGGTCGAGCATGTTGGGAAATGTGGTGCACCCCTGCAGGGAAGTTAATCTATTCGAATAGTCATGATCTTTGGTAACAGGACGACTTGGAGTTGTACCTTGACCTTATGACAACTAGAACCGGATACTTAATAAAACACATCCTTCCAAGTGCCAGATACAACCAGTGGTCGCTCTCTCACAGGGCGACGAGGGGAGGATCATCAGTTAGGATTATGCTATGCGATGTTACTTGGTGAACTTACCTTCTGCTCTCTTCTACATGCTGCAAGACGGAGGTGGCCAGAAGCGTAGTCTTCGATAGAACTAGCTATCCCCCTCTTATTCTGGCATTCTGCAGTTCAGTCCACATATGATACCCTTATTCCATTTGATACCAATGCATACATATGTAGTGTAGCTCGCGAGTACTTTGGATGAGTACTCACGGTTACGTTGCTCCCTCTTTTCCCCCTTTCTATACCTGATTGCTGCGACCAGACATTGGAGTCCAGGAGCCAGACGCCATTGTCGATGATGACTACTACTACTCGGGAGGTGCCTACTACTATGTACAGCCCGCTGACGACGACCAGGAGTAGTTTAGGAGGATCCCAGGCAGGAGGCCTGCGCCTCTTTCGATCTGTATCCCAGTTTGTGCTAGCCTTCTTAAGGCAAACTTGTTTAACTTATGTCTGTACTCAGATATTGTTGCTTCCGCTGACTCATCTATGATCGAGCTCTTGTATTCGAGCCCTCGAGGCCCCTGGCTTGTAATATGATGCTTGTATGACTTATTTTATTTGTAGAGTTGTGTTGTGATATCTTCCCGTGAGTCCCTGATCTTGATCATACACGTTTGTGTGTATGATTAATGTACGATCGAATTGGGGGCGTCACACTGTGGCATTGCATCAATTTTCCAGCGGCATTATTAGAGGGTGTTTGTTTATAGGGACATTTTGGTGTAGGGAGTAAAAAAAACTCCGTGTCAGTCCCATCTAAACCAAACAGGAGGGACTTTTAGGGACTAAAAGTGGGCATTTGGGACTAGAGAAAGAAGACCCCGAGGGAGTCTTTTTGGGACTTTTTCCAATAGTTGCCCCTGCCATGCATCGCACCTTGTCTCTATTAGTTCATTACTAGGGGTAACATGGTCTTTTAGCATGTCATTTGATAACCTCTAGTCCATGTTTAGTCCCTGGAACCAAGCAGGTAGGGACTAGGGAGTTTTTAACCAAACAGGGCCTTAGATTAACAACAGCTAAGTAGTTGCACGGGATAGTGGACGCACCAGCACCATGTGCATCTACCGATGTACTGTGGTCATGCACAGTCTGTTGCAACAAAGAACAAACAACCAAGGGGCATATTTGTGTTGGTCCCAGTTTTGTTATCTTTAGACACCTTTCCCTATGTGAGCGCAGCAAATCTAGTCCTGCTCAAACTCTACAGCCTTGTCCCTTCCTTTCCTTTTTGAACTAGTACTTTCGCCCCTTCCTTTCCTCTTTGAACCACGTCCTAGATTTATGCAATACAACTTTCCTCACTACTTTCCCCCATTCATTTCCTCTTTGAACCACGTCCTAGATTCATGCTATACAACTTTCCCCCTTCATTTCCTCTTTGAACCACGTCCTAGATTCATGTTATATACAACTTTTCCCACTACTTTCCCCCACTCCTTTCCTCTTTGAACCACGTCCTAGATTCATGGTATACATGCAGCTAGAGAAATGCATGTGGAGTAAGTAAATTATACCTTAAGGTTCATGGGGCGTGGTTCAGTGGGCGACGGGACGGCGGTGAAGAAGAAGGGGTCAGAGGCCCTCCCGTGCCACCACTGGGTGGAAAGTGAACAGCTGCGTCGGTAGTCCCTCGCCGACAGCGACAGCGTTAAGCCTCCTTCCCTTCCCTGCGGACAGATCCTGCCGGCTCTTTGAGCAGCAGTGAGGGGAGAGAGAGGCCAACGAAGTCTTGTTTAGATCTGGAGAGGGCGAGAGAGTGTGAAGAGAGCAACTACTCCCTCCGTTCCAAATTACTCGTCGAAGAAATGGATGTATCTAGAACTAAAATACATCTAGATACATCCATACCTGCGACAAGTAGTTCGGAACGGAGGGAGAGGGCGAGAGAGTGTGAAGAGAGCAACTACAAGCGCTGAGGCTCCAGCGTCTATATATATACTGGAGAGAGAGTGTGAAGCATGCAAACCCTAGAAAACATTTTGACCAGTCAAAGAATCCTCCTGGCACAAATTATGCTCAAGTGTAGTTATCGAACCCGAGACCTCAAGTTAGAAGGTGCAACGGGACCAAGGTGCGTGTGTGTGTGTGTGTTTAACAGCATGTGTGTGTTAGAGAGAGCGACAGATCGACCTACTCCTACAGAGAGATGTTGTGTAGTGTATGATTTTAGCCGCGAGAGTCGGTGCATCCTCTCGTTTCCGGTCGTGTCCGGTAGGGACATGCGGACAGCTGCCACACCCGCTCCTGACCATCCTGGCCCACCCAAAGCCCCTCCATCGCCGGCGCGCGCTTCCCGCCCGAAACGGTCAGCGCCGCTCCAAAGAATCGGTGCCGCATTCATGCCCGGGCAGAGCGGACGCGACCTCTCACTGGCGCAAGAGTGATGGTTACTGCTGGGTCTATGTGATTTGACGGCTCATTGGTCTTTATTACTGAGGTGGTAGGACTGCTGGATGTCCCACGCTTTCGGCAAAAGGAGGTACTACTACTAGATTACAATTTTCTCCATTCTTACAGCAGAGGCATGCAAGAGCAGTGAAAACACGCAGGCTCGTGATTACATGGCCCACCTCACACTATCACCCTGCGACACCTAACTCTTTACATAGTACTCCCTCTGTTCCTAAATATTACAAGATGAGTCCTCGCGCGTTGCCGCGGAACAGCGGTATATCTCTCTGCGCAAAATTATCGATTTCATAGAACTAAAAAAACTCTATAACCGCATGACAAATGTGGTAGCCAAACTAAATAAACTCCCATCATCATTTAGATCATCCCACGTAAGGAAAAAAGATCAGCCAACTCCTACTGCATAATGGGATTATATATTTCTTTTTGACATGTTAATGGGACTTAAAAGCTCACTTACATGCATGCTACCGGTGCATGCTTGCATGCAGACATGTTGATGTGATTTAAAACTCACTCACGTGCATGTGCCACGGTATTTCTGCATGCTTGCATGTGGCTTAGTGCGGAGCCTCTCAACGTCTAGATCAAACGGCTATTATGGACTGATTTACTTCATCTAACGACTACATCAATTTTGATGATGTGGCTCAAGGAGAGTATAGAGAATTCCTAGTAGTGGGGGCTAGCTATTACTGGTAGATTAGTCTTTGTAGAGATTCCACTACATACGGAACAAAATGAATGAATCTACACTTAAAATGCATCTATATACATCTGCATGTGATTCATGGTGAAATCTCTACAAAGACTTATATTTAGGAACTGGGGAGACGGCGTACTAAGCAAGCTTCTCCTCGTTCTGTGAGTTGACGGGACGCATCAAAAGTACTCCTGTGTATAGAGCCTTGCCTCTAAGGTAGGCCCCACATGGTCTGCCTCTTTTTTAACATAACACGTCAAGTCACAATTTGTTTGTTCACCCGTGGTAGACGATCCTCCCTCCACCAAGTGGACAACCAGTACACGAGCCAAATTACCACGTGGGCTGCCTTTTCATACAAAAATGAGCTCCACAGTGTACCCGCGCGGGTGTGGTTGGTAAAGAGACGGGAGTACATGCGTCGTGCATGCACCTCTTCTCTTCGTGCACGTCCCCCCACCTACGTGGGTGTGTGAGAGAGATACAAACCGCGTTCGTGAGTGTTTTTTGTTTTGGGTTGGGGGTGGGGTGGGGGTTGATTTCATAAATTATTTGTGGGAATATGTGTCGATGACATCTCAAACAAAATTTTGCATGCAATGTGTGTGAAATGGGGGCCTATCCATATCATAAATAGAGGGTCGAGCAATCCACGAGAAGAGAGGGAGGGGTCATAGCTATCGATAGAGTCGAAGAGAGGATCAAGTGGGTGGGTGCGAGATCGATGAAGAGAGCCATCGAAATTGTGTGTGTGTGTGTGTGTGTGTGTGTGCAAGTCAAAGATATAGGGCGACTGGCCTACCGGAACGTTAGAGGGCACATGTCAAGTTTGTGTGTGGCAGGGAGACATGACTAGAGCGCTCGATGTATCGGTGTGTGGGGGGAGGGGTAGGCAGAGGCCTAACTATAGAGGTAGAACGACTCGTATATGTGTTGAGAAGGAGAGACCCAGCTATGTCTTGAGGAAGATCGGTCGACATACATACATAACTGAAGGATGGGAAATATGATGGGACAGAGAGAGAGAGAGGAGAGAGGGAGGGAGGGAGAGGGAGGGAGAGGGGTAGAGTGTTGGATGGGTGATGGAGTTGCTTCTCGAAGATGGTGGGAGAGGCCTACTAGACAAACTGAGGGTAGAACTGCAATGTTATCAATAAGTGTGGGGATGTGTTTCTGTGTGTGCCTGTGCGTGATAGATCTGTCGGGACGCATCCATGGATGATGAAGGGGAACCATGTGTTTGGTAAGCAAACCTAACTAGATCGGTAGATCAATTGTTGTTTGTCGGAGGAAGGGAGAGACACAACTAATGAGGTAGATCGATTGACGTATGGGTAAAAACGAGTTATAAGGACCTAGCTAGCTATATGTATAGCGAGAGATCGGTCGGTGTACGTCCATTTGTTAGAGGCAAATAAGACCCAGCGAGACGGATAGACAGAGAGAATGGAGCTAGGAGGTGGTGCGAGATGCCCAACTACTAGCTAGATATAGGGAGGAGTGTGCAGTTGTGAGATCGATGAAAAGAGGGGCGAGAGTTTACACGTGTGTCTGGCCGTATGAGAGACACGAGGAAAGGACACATAAAGGAGGAGATTGAAGGTGTGTGTGTATGTTGTAGGCAGGCATCGCTGGAGAGGTTTATCAATCGGTGTGTGTCGGAAAGGAGTTGTGGAGACTCTGGGAGAACGACCTAAAGAAAAAAATGAATGTGCCCGGTGTATAGAATGCCGAGGGAGGGGGAGGGCGAGGAGGGCGTGTGCGTGGACGAGAGAAAGTTAGCGGTAGCTACAAAGGTTAGAGGATTGTGTGGGTGTAAGAGACTAACAAAGATCATAATTTGATATGAAAGCGGATTCATATATTTGAATAGGAGATCATAGTGTTTTAAACATTGCATGCATGAATAGCGGTGATACACATGCTGTGCACATGTTATACCAGAATGTGATGATCCATGGCGTTTGCAACTCACAGCTAAATGCCGAACAATCTAAACCATACTATACATCAAAAAATATCACATTTTATTTGAATTTGTGATAATGTGTGGCGTTTGCAGCTTACAACTAAATATCGAACAATCTAAACAATACTATATATCGAACATTCTCACATTTTATTTGAATTTGTGGTAATGTGTGGTGTTTGCAACTCACATCTAAATACTTGAAGGTGTAGGGGGCGGGGCACCATACATAATGTGATAAACACATTATACACATGAGACATGTTTTAGATTATGAAGATCTAGCTAGAGCTAGAAATGTAATGTGACTTGAAATCAAAATAAAGTGGATTCAAAAAATCTAGTTCGAGTTCATATAGTACACATAGTTCATATGTAACTCGAGACTAATCATGTGGTGTGCTATGAAGATAATACACAAATGATGGTTTAACTTGACAATAATGATGATTGTAGATCTTATTAAAACAAAGAAACGAATTCAAATGCTTTGACTTCACAACAATCATTACTGTAGATCTTATTCAAATAGAGAAACGAATTCAAATTTAGTTCATATTGAAGCGGTAGTATATACGTTTGGAATGCACTAAAACGTTCATTTGAGTAGTAGGTTGCATGCATTATACACATAGCGAAATATTTTATTGAACATAACATGAATTCAAAGTTTTGAATGACATTTGTAGTGTGCATTGATTTGGTACAGTACACGTTAGGCTTGTCCGGAAATCTCAACCCGCGCCTTATTAGCCCGAAATATTTAAGATATATCTTTGTCTCGTTGTGCTCCGACAACTCCCTCCATCTCAACCCGCGCCTTGCTATTCCGAAATTACAACGCGCGCGAAAAATCCCACCTCCTGTGAAATCCCGACACGTGAAATGCCTGTGGTACCCCTGAACCGAAAGAACCGCCTCAAATCGGTGGGGGTACTTTTGTAACTTACCCCACATTTCGGACAAGCACGTCTCTAAACCATGGTTCCCCACTGCCATCCCATCCGCCCACCCATTCGTACACCAAGGCCGCGAAAACCCGCGACGAAACCCCACACCCTGCTCCGTCCGCCACCCAGCCGGAGCCTCTTCCCCGATGACGTCGTCCACAGCAACACCTCGACGTCCCTCATCCACCGTACCGGATGAGGATCCGTCGTCGCTCTCATCGTCCCGCCGGTTCAGCCACCCCGTCCTCCACCTCCAAGGAGCTACCCGATGTTCCCCTCATCTTTCGTGCCACCTCCATTCCCACACCGCCGTCTTCACCTGCACCACCGGAAGAGCATCATCATCACCGTTTCCTCGGATGAAGCTGCGGCCTAATCGGCGCCACCAAAGAGGTTGTACACTAATCGCCGCATTTTCTTCTTGATTCGATCTCACGGTGCTGCCGGCGCTCGGTCCCGAGCCAACACGGCGCGGCTCCATCCACGACAGCATCGCCAGCCACTTCCTCCATGGCGTCGCTCCCTCGACGGCGACGTCCACATTAGTAGGAGCTGCTGCTTCTTTAGCTCTCGCTTGCGCTGCTGCTCTGCTCTTGCTCTCGGTCCCCTGCCTGGTCTGTTCTTGCTATTGCTCTTGCTCGCGCTGCTGCTCTTGCTCTTGCTCTTGCTTGCGATGCTGCTCCGATTTAGCTACACTTCAGTCGACTGAATCGACTTTTGGGTCAGTCGATTTTTAGGGGGTGGGGGGGCTCGCCGGGGTGAAGGAAGAACCAGCGGCAGTGGGGAGGGGGCCTCGACGAAGAGGTACCCCACTATCTATCTTAGGGTTCAGGATGGGGGGTGGTCGCCGGCGGTGGCGGGGCGTTGGCGGGGCGGTGTCGGGGGACTAATCCACGAGCACCTATGGGACCGGCGGACCGAGTCCCTTTCGGTTCGGCGGGGGCGAGGGTCGCACGAAGAGCGGATCGAGGTGAAGCACACGAGCAGTTTACCCAGGTTCGGGCCGCACGGATGCGTAAAACCCTACTCCTGCTTTGTGGTTTGTATTGAGTTCTTGCTCGGGAGCGTGGAGTGCTATAGTACACCCCAGCAGCTAACGAGACCGAGCGTGAGTGTTCTCTTCCTCCCTCCTCCCCCTCTACGTTGCGCATGGGCCTCCTTTTATATGCTCAAGGGGTCACCGACAGGTGGCAACGTAGACAAGGGTAAAAATGGAAAGGTGTTGCGGTTGGTACAGCTACCTGCTACAGTGTATCATACCTAACCCTGACGGCAGGGGACCAGGGCATTAAATGCCCGTCTACGTCGCCTAAATAGTGCAAAAGGGACCGTCAGGGACGCCACCGCTCGCCAGGATGGCAATCTTGTCAGTGCCGTTTGCCACCGCGCACCGCTGGCTGCACAGCCTCCCGCCACGTACGCCTGGAAGGGTCCCAGAGCGACATGTTGGTGGATGTGCTGGAGCGCGGGCACAGAGTGGTCGCTTGCCGCGGCAAGTGCCTTGCTGCGGTCATTGTCTTGTCGCGTCCGGGAGCTTGTCGCTCACCGGGCCTTGCCGGGACGCGTGGCGCGTCGCGGCAAGTTCCTTGAGATGCCTTGGTTGGCCTTCCCGGCAAGATCCTCTTGCCGGGGTCTTGTCTCCTTGGCTTGGATACTTTGTCCTTGAATGGATCCAAAGGAACATGCCTTGGTTAGCCTTCCCGGCAAGCTCCTCTTGCCGAGGTCTTGTCTCCTTGGCTTGGATACTTTGTTCTTGAATGGCTCCAAAGGAACCACGGAGGACCTTGGCGGTCGCCCGGCAAGCCTTGCCGCGGGATGCTGCGACTGCCCGTGCACAAGTTCGGGATACTAGGGTACCCCTACTCTAGTACACCGATAGGAGCCCCCGGGCCTGGGCCATACACGATGCCGAGCGCTATTGGGCCAGGCCCAGAACAAGGCACGGGCACGCGCGGCCTGGGTTACGCCGTATCTCTCACCGTATCCACCGCGCCCTCCCCGAACGGCACGCGTTGAATGCGGCGTCGTGGGAGAGATCGTGGGTGGTTTCTTTATTCGGAAAGGCAGAACGTCCGCCCCCTCCTTCTTTATAAGCATGGGAAACAGGGGTAGTTCGCCCATTCGCCGGTTGCTACTCCAATCTCGGAAACCTCCGCCGCTCCCTCGTCTTCCCAAAGCTGAAAGAGAGCAGCGCCCCGCCCCCCATCGCCACCAGCACCACCAACGCCGTCGACCTCCTCCACCACTTCCACCATGGCTCTGAGAGCCGACAAAGGGAAGGTTGTGAAGTCGACCGAGGCGCAGC
>NC_057803.1:19577313-19588806 GCF_018294505.1 Triticum aestivum | reverse complement strand
TGGTCGACGGAGACGCGAGCGCATCCGCGCACGAAGGTACTTCCAGCCGCCGCTTGGAAAACGGCTCCAAATGGATATCCTTTCTTCGCCTTGTTCTTCTACTGCGGGCTCTGCCCGCCTTTCTCTGAGTTTTTCTGCGATATTATGAACACCTACGGGTTCCGCCTCCTTCACTTCACCCCCAATGCCGTTCTGACCATGGCAGTTTTCGCACATCTCTGCGAAAACTTTGTCGGAGTCTATCCCAATGTAGCCCTTTTTCGCCACTTCTTTATGCCCTGAGTAGAGAGAGGAGAGCCTTTATCCGGCGGAATCGCCTGGATCTTGAGGGCCGGCAAGAAGGACACTTATCTGGAGGGAGAGTTCCGCGGCAAGTGGGAGGAATAGAGAGAAGACTGGTGCTGGATTGTCGAGGAGAACCCGCAGCTGTTTACCGCCCGGCGCCAAGCCCCAGTAGCACGCGGCAGCGATTGGAGTGACGTGGCCCCGGAAGACGATAGGCTGAAGATTGCCATCACCCGGATCCAACGCCTCAGGCTTGCCGGGCTCACTGTAGGCGTTGTTGGTGCAGATTTTCTTCGCCGCCGCATCGCCCCCCTGTAGGAACGGGGGAGACCTACCTGGGAATTCAAGAATGCGGCGGATATCATGAGGCTGCGTCCGGGCCTCAACTTCAACTTCACTGTTCTGGAGCTTAACGCGATGCTGCAGGAGCTGTTCAAGTACGACCCTCAACCTCCCGAAGTGTTCAGGTTGCCGAGGGGCATCGTTCCGCTGTGCAACAGCTCCGCGCTCGACCGCATCCGTGCAATGATGTCGCTGTGCGATTCACATGGAATTGTCCCAACTTGGCAAGAGCCTGCAGACGACGTCGTGCAGGAGTTCTTTGATGGCTTGGTAGAAGTGCCGGTCCGCTCCGACGAAAAGGATAGCCTCACCCGCGACACCACCGATGCGGAGATGACACGCATCGCCACTAGGCTGGAAGAGGCGGCGGCAGCCGCAGCCGCGGGCGAATTTGGATTCACGATGGAGGAGGCAGAGGCATCAGAGGTGGCAAGCCGTGCCGAGCGAGAGGAGCCCGTCGGCGAGAAAGAGCTTGCCGGGCATGACGTCGAGTCGAGCGAGCCCGCCGAGGATACGAGCGGCTCGCTGGAGATCAACTCCGCTTCCTCATCATCTTCAGGCAGCTCGCCGCAAGCAGAGCCTCCATCCCCACCAAGAAGGCGTCTCCGCAAGGCCGGGGACGTAGCGGGGCGGCGGGCGAGTGAACAGCCGCCGCGCCGCGCGACACGCTCCACCGCGGCAAGCACTGTTGCCGCAGGAGCATCTCACGCTGCTGCGGCAACTGGAGCGGGGTCCACCCGGACCACCGCTTCTGCTCCTGCCGCTTCTCACGCCGCGGCGGCCGCCGGAGCGAGGTCGTCTCAGACCACCGCCACTGTTCCCGCCAAGCGGCCAAGGGAAACTACTCCTCCGCCTCCTCGCGCCGGGCGTGAGCCGGACTTCGACTTCTCCGCGTTCAGCTCCGACGAGGAAGAAGAAGAGTAAGATTCTCTTATTGTACTTGTAGTTCTTCAATTCTTGCTGTTTTGTCTTGTATCTCATTTGCTTTACTCCGAACTTATCCCTTTTTAGGACTCTGGCCCAGAGAGCAGCGAAGAGAGCCAAGGTCCCGGTGATTGTCATCGAGGACGAACCCACCGCGACAGCAGGAGGTGCGTCCGAGACAACCTTGCCGGACCCGGCAATTGTCCTCCAGAGCAGCCCCCAGCGTAAGTATATGGTTCGCTTTCTGCTGTTAGGCGCGCATGGATACTCTTTCTTTGCTGACATCTGACTGTTGGTTTGTGTAGGAGCAGAGCAGCCCCACCAGGAGCGCCCGGAGGCCGCCCCCGAAATGCCAAGGGAGAGTCCTCCGGCAAGGAAGAGTTCTCCGGCAAGGGAGAAGTCTCCGGCAAGGGAGAGTTCTCCGGCAAGGGACAGCACCAGCGGCCCTCCGGCGGCGAAGACCACAACTGCAGAACCCGGTACAGGTAATCTTCTTTTCAAAGCTTCCCTTGGGTTCTTCTTCTTTTTGGGTATTTGCTTGACTTTTCTCACTTTTCCGGCCATCAGACCCATCTGCTGCGGAGCCGATGGAGACCGAGGTTGCTGCCGACGACGCCACTGCCACTGAAGAAGCAGCCGACACTGATGATCCCGTCGGCGACAAGGCCGCCAAAGCTGCCGCCGCAGCAGCTGGCGAGGGGTCTGGCGATCGCACTGACGGCCCCGAGACCGCAGGAGCGCCAGACGCTACGTCGACCGCCGACCCGTCTGCCGCTGCCGCAGCGCCAGGCTCCGAAGAGCCCCAGCCAGGCGTCTACTTGAAGGCCGGCGATGGCGTCTTCATCAACCTCCCCTGGGCGTCAAGCTCCAGGGCGCCGCTCGAGGGAGAGAGCTTTGATGGAGAGGTGCTCGCCTCCACTGGGCTGACGCTGGTTGATGCGCCGAGCAACAGCAGCAGCGAGCCTGAGGAGGAGCGGCTATTGCGGAAGCTGGTGTCGCTCTATCGTGCCCGGCAAGCCAAGCTAGAATCCCGCGAGGCGCTTGTTGCGAAGGCGGGAGTGGACATCGAAAAGCGCGTGGAGGAGCTCCGAGGTCTCAGCCAGGAAGCTCTCCGGTCCCTGGCAGAGGAGCGGGAGCAACTCACCGAGGAGCAGAAGGCGTTCCTCCTCGAGAAGGCTGAAGTCGAAGAGCAACAGCGGCTTGCCGCTGAGAAGCTGTCTGCGCAGGAGGGCGAGCTGGTGCAGCGGAAGGTCAACCTTGACGCCCATGAGGAGGAGGTTGCCGCGCGCGAGCGAACATTCGGCGGAGCCCTCAAGCAAGCAGAGGATGCTGCCGCAGCCGCCGAGGCCGCCAAGAAGGAGCTGGAGACGAAGGTGGCGCAGCTGGAGGCCGATCTCAAGGCGAGCGGTGAGGAGCTTGCCGCGCTCAAGCGTGAGTGGGAGAAGGACGCCTACAGCCACTCAGAGCTGCAGGCTCGTCTCGCCGAGAAGGGCAAGGAGCTCAGCACCGCCAAGGACTCCAACGCAGATCTTGAGTTGAAGCTGACTACTTTGACCAAGACGCTGGACGGCGCCAGGGAGCAGGAGGTGGCCTTGAAAGAGGAGATCAAGGCCGACAAGGCGCTGCTGGTGAGTGCTTCCGCCGCCCAGAATGCTTTTAGGGAGAATGTGGAGCACTGGACAGAGGGTCTCGTGAAAGCTACCGCAGATATCGACATGGAGCTGGCGCAGCTGGGGGTGGAGGATCTCGGGTATCCCTCTGATGAGAATCTCCAACCCAGCGCCAAGCTCACCTTGTTCTTCAAAGGCATGGCGACGGCCCTCCAGCGGCTCCAGGAGAAGATCCCAAAGCAGCTGGCCGACGAGTCGCGCAAGATCTGCGCGGGAGCTCTTCAAAAGGTGTTGGTGAAGGTGGCCTTCCGCAACCCGGGCCTCAACCTCACCAACGTCCTCAAGACCCTGCCGCCGGATGCTGATCTAGAGGCGCTCAAGACCCTTGTCGCACCCATTGTGGACAAGGTGAGCGGGATCAAGAGGGTTGAGGGCGATCGCGTAGACTAGGCCGCCCGTTTTCTTCTTTTCTTGTCGCTGCTGGTCATGTTATGAGAACAATCTGTTAGAGCCGCGACAAGCTATCTTGTAATATAACTCTATTCCGGGTAATGATTGCAATGTTATTCCCTTTACTTGATTCCTCCCTTTGTATGTTTTTGCCCTACGCTTTTAGGGAACTTGCCGGTGCAGGCACCTTAGCCGCAAGCGCTGAGTGCGGGACGTCAGCAGCCTGCTGGCGGTGCCGCTACCGACAAGAAACCTTGTCGCAACTAGTCGCAGCTCACTTAAGTTGTTGAGCGGACTCGAAACAAAGTAAGGGCGCAACTAGCTACGAGTTGGTTCCTCCACGCACAGGTTTTCGATACAAAGTGCGGTCGTTCAAGGGAGATAACTTAAAAATTTAAAATATCTGATTGCTCAAACTTTGGCAACTTAGCTTTTCTGTTGTTTGCTTCCTGGTAAGGCGAAACTTTCTTGAACGACGCCTGGTCCATACCATTATCTTCTCCTTCCCCCCCTGGCAAACTTGTGGGCGAGGGAACCTTCCTTTCCTTGAGAAAAAAGAAAGAGGAGAAAATAAAGATATGGAGCCTTACAGCTCGTTATTGCTTACCGGGGAGTAGGTGCTGCACAAAGTGTCAGATCACATATGCAAAAAATAGAAAGCATGAAATTGACAAGATGTGCGGAGCATATGAGCTTTACTTATGCACGGGGTCTGCACCCGGCTTTGTACAAAGGATTACATGCAACAGCGGCAAGACTTGTACAAAAGGTGGTTGCCGGAACAGGTTCCGGCAACCGCGCCTTACGGGTAAAACTTACGAAGATGCTCAATGTTCCAGGAATTGCTCACCGGAATGCTATCTTCGGTTTCAAGACGGACAGCGCCAGGCCTAGTGACTCGTTTCACCCGGTAAGGGCCTTCCCACTTCGGCGTCAACTTGTTGGAATTCTTGGCGGACTGAACACGCTAAAGAACAAGGTCGCCTTCCTCGAGACTTCTGGCGTTAACTTTGCGGCTATGGTAGCGGCGCAAAGCTTGCTGGTAGCGAGCAGCTCGTACAGCAGCCTGAAGACGGTCTTCCTCAAGGAGCAGCGCGTCATCTTGCCGCAGCTGCTCTTGCTTAAGCTCATCACAAGCGAGCACTTGAGGTGACCCGTATACGAGTTCCATGGGGAGAACTGCCTCTGCTCCATAGACTAGAGCGAAAGGTGTCTGGCCAGTGGCTCGATTTGGCGTCATCCTGATCGACCAAAGAACCACCGGCAGCTCCTCGATCCAGTTTCTTCCGCACTTGTGCAGCCTGTTGAAAGTCCTGGTCTTGAGCCCACGCAGCACTTCAGCATTTGCCCTCTCCGCTTGACCGTTGCTTCTCGGGTGAGCAACAGAAGCGAAGCAGACCTTGGCGCCAAGATCTTGGACGTACTGCATGAAGGTGCGGCTCGTGAATTGCATACCGTTGTCGGTGATTATCCTGTTAGGGATCCCGAAGCGGCATACAATTGACCTGAAGAACTTGACTGCTGACTGTGCTGTCACCTTCCTCACTGCCTCCACTTTCGGCCACTTTGTGAACTTGTCGATTGCAACGTACAAGTACTCAAAGCCCCCGACTGCTCGGGGAAAGGGGTCGAGGATGTCGAGCCCCCAGACCAAAAATGGCCCGGATAAAGGGATCGTCTGGAGAGCTTGAGCTGGTTGGTGTATCTGCTTGGAATGGAACAGGCACGCTTCACACTTGGTTACTTGTGCAGTTGCATCCTGGAGGGCTGTCGGCCAAAAGAAACCTTGCCGGAATGCTTTGCCGGCAAGTGCTCTTGCGCCAATGTGGTGACCACATATGCCTCCATGTATCTCTGCCAACAGCTTTTGTCCGTCTTCCCGGTGAATACACTTCAATTTCACACTGTTGAGTCTTCTTCTGTACAGTGTGTTGTCGACAAACTGGTACATACTTGACTGCCAGGCTACTCTTTCCGCTTCTTCTTGCTCTTCGGGAAGTTCTCCTGTCTGAAGGAAACGGACAATCTGCTGTGTCCATGCTGGAGCTTGTGGATCGACAACAAGGACTAAAGGCAAATCTGCTGCTGCGGGAACATCCGCTTCTACGGCGAGAACCTACGGCTCTGCCGGAGCTTGATGTTCCCCGGCAAGCTTGCCGAAGCAAAACTTGTTGGGAGCTTCTTCTTCAACGGAACAAGCCCTAGGCCTTGCCGGAGCAGACTGCTCCTCAGTGCTCTTGGCGTTGATCTTGGGGACCTTCTTGGCGGCGGCTTCGGGAAGCTCTGCCGGAAAATAGTCACCAGAAATCAACTTCCTCTTCTTGCTCTGTCCAGTTGATGGTGTTACAGACGGTTGAGTCAGCTTGAGCACAAAGATCCCTGGTTCCACAGGTAGCTTAAGTGCGGCGCACTTTGATAGGCCATCGGCAATGGCGTTCTGAGCTCTTGGAACATGATCCATCTGTAGGCCGTCAAAGTGCTCTTCTAGCTTTCTCACTTCATCGACGTAGGCTTCCATCAACGAACTCTGATAGCTCTTGTTCACTTGGCGGACGACAAGCTGCGAGTCACCCCTGACAATGAGCTTCTTGATCCCAAGGTCTGCCGCGATCCTGAGACCGGCAAGCAAGCCTTCATACTCTGCAGTATTGTTTGTTGCTTGCTCCTTGGGAAAGTGCATCTGGACTATGTACTTGAGGTGCTCTCCGGTGGGTGCGACAAGCAGCACACCAGCACCGGCGCCTTGCAGCGAAAAGGCACCATCAAAGTACATCAGCCACTCTTTGCTTGCTTCCTCGACGGGGATGCTCATTTCTGGAATTTCTTCATCTGGTGTTGGCGTCCATTCTGCTATGAATTCTGCCAATGCTCTGCTTTGGATAGTTGAAGTACTCTCAAACTTGAGGCCAAAGCTTGACAGTTCCAGTGCCCACTCAACAATCCTGCCTGTCGCTTCTGGATTCTGTAGTATATTCTTCAGCGGAAAACGAGTGACAACTGTGATCTCATGTGCTTGGAAGTAATGGCGCAGCTTTCTTAAGGCCATGAGAAGGCCGAAAAGCAATTTCTGCACGCCAGAGTACCTTGACCTAGCCCCCTGCAGAAGGGAACTGACAAAGTAAACTGGGCGCTGTACCATTCTATTATGTATCTCCTCGCGCGTCTGCGCAGATCCATCCTTATCGGGACCAGAGCTTGTCGGGGAAGCCCCCTGCTTGTCGCTGGATGCGCCTGCCATGGTTGCTGGCTCGTCATCTGCCTCCCTCTCTGCTACTAACGCAACACTAACCACTTGATTGGTTGCCGCTATATACAGCAGCAACTTCTCTTGTGGCTTAGGTGCGACAAGTGTTGGAGTGGAGGACAGGTATCTCTTCAAGTCTTGCAGCGCAGCCTCCGCTTCCGGAGTCCATTTCATTGGACCTGCCTTTTTCAATATTTTGAAAAATGGCAGGGTGTGCTCAGCAGACCTAGAGATAAACCTGCTGAGAGCAGCCACGCAACCGGCAAGTCTTTGTACATCCTTGACGCGCTTTGGTGCTTCAATCTGCTCAATGGCCTTGATCTTGTCGGGATTGGCTTCGATTCCCCGCTGAGACACGAAGAACCCGAGAAGCTTGCCGGAGGGGACTCCAAACACACACTTCTCGGGGTTGAGCTTGAGGCTGATCTTGCGCAGATTTGCAAAGGTCTCGTCTAAATCTTGAATCAGAGTTGCCTTGTCCTTGCTCTTGACCACTATGTCATCCATGTAGGCTTCCACATTTCTGTGTATTTGTGGCTCAAGAGCGACATGGACTACCCTTGCAAATGTTGAACCAGCATTTTTTAAACCGAAAGGCATCCATATGAAACAGTACGTGCCACATGGAGTGATGAATGCGGTCTTCTCCTCATCCTCTTCTGCCATGAAGATCTGATGGTATCCTGAGTATGCGTCAAGAAATGAAAGCAAGTCACATCCGGCCGTGGAGTCAACAATCTGGTCAATGCGCGGCAAAGGAAATGGGTCTTTGGGACAAGCTTTGTTAACATCGGTAAAGTCGATACAAAGTCTCCATTTCCCGTTCGCCTTGCGCACGACTACAGGATTGGCCAACCACGTAGGATGGAGCACTCCTCTGACAAGGCCTGCTGCTTCCAACTTCTTGATCTCTTCTGCGATGAATTCTTGGCGCTCCACTGCTTGCTTCCTGACCTTCTGCTTGACGGGCCGCGCATGAGGACAAACGGCAAGATGGTGCTCAATTACTTTCCTGGGTACACCGGGGATGTCAGACGGTTGCCACGCAAACACGTCGAAGTTCGCCCGCAGGAAAGCAATGAGCGCGCTTTCCTATTTAGGGTCGAGAGTGGCACTGATGGTGAAGGTACCACCAGTGCCGTCCTCCTTGGCGGACACCTTCTTGGTCTCTGGCGGAGCTACCATTGTCTTCTTACACTTGCCGGTGGAGCTCGATGGTGCGTCCTCGACGGCAGCGCAGCACTCCGAAGAGGTGCGCTTGCCCGAGTGGGCATCAGAACTCTTGCCGGACTTGGTCTTCTTCTTCCCCCCGGGAGCTTCAACGGCAGGTGACTTGCGATCTGCTGCGGCTGCTGCTTCTCGGTAGATCTTGTTGGCGCAGATAAGAGCATCCTTCTTGTCGCCAGGGACAGAGATGATGCTTATCGGGCCTGGCATCTTCAGCATGTTGTATGCGTAGTGAGAGGCTGCCATGAACTTGGCGAGTGCTGGACGGCCGAGTATCCCATTGTAAGGCAATGGAAAATCGGCAACGTCAAAAGTGACCCTCTTAGTCCTGAAGTTCACCTTGCTGCCAAATGTTACTGGCAACGTGACCTTCCCCTTCGGCTTGCTCCTTCCCGGGTTGATTCCTTGTAATGTGCCGGTCTCTTCAAGCTCGCTGTCAGGGATCTGGAGTTTCTGGAATACAGCGAAGGAGATCAGGTTCAAGCCGGCCCCGCCGTCAACTAGCATCTTAGTGACCTTGAGGTTGCGGATAGTTGCTGAAACCAACATCGGCAAGCACCCGATCGCAGTTGTGCGATCAGGGTGGTCCTCAATATCAAAGATGATAGGCATGCTGGACCATTTCAGAGGCTTGCGTGACTCGACAGGTGGTTCCGCCGCATTGACTTCCCGCACCCACTGCTTGAGTTGGTGGTGCGAAGTATGCAGAGAAGCACCGCCGTCAATGCACAAAACCTCTGTGGCTTTCTGGAACTCCTGCTCACTGGTCTCGACATCATCCATGTCTTCGTCGTCGTCGTCATGTTCATCCTTGTCGCGGCCGCGGGGAGGTCTGTCTCCTTGCCGCTGCTTGGCCTTGCCGCGGCGTCCTCCCCGGCCGGCGCGCTCCTTGCCGGATTCTTCAGCGCCTCCTTGGGCCCTCTCCTTGCCGTGTCGCTCGTATTCAGCCTTTTGCTGTTGGACAAGCTGCTCGACCTTCTTGCAACTCTGGAGGTCATGGCCCTTGGTGCGGTGGATCTTGCAGTACTGCTTGTCGGTGCCGTCCTACTTGTCGGCGACCGCCACAGTCTGGCTGTTGGTGCATGCGGCAATCTCCTTGCCGGAGGTACCAGCTTTGGCTTTCTTGGCGCCACCTTCATTGCCGGACTGCTCAATGACTAGCACATCTTTGCCTTTCTTCTTCCTGTTGTTCCGCCGCCGGTTTTTCTTTGCCGGGGCAGCATCCTTGCTGTCAGATCCTCCTGCTCCTGTATTCTCTCCGGGGAGTTTCCTCCCTTCCTCAGCACGTGCACACTTGTCGGCCAGGGCATACAGCTCACTGACGTCTCTGATCTTGCACATCCCCACGGTCGGCGCCAAGGAGTAGTTGAGCTCGCGCCAAAGCTTCTGTTGTAGTGGTGGGTGGCGGTGGTGAACGGTGCGAAGAGCGGGATATGCTCGGACTTCTAACTATGTTAGAAGGAGCAGTATCTCGTCCAGGTGACCGTGCCTCGCTCGTGCCAGCATGTTGGCGTGCATGCTGGTCTTGAGCATTCCGAGATCCACCAGCTCGATCTTGGTCCAGCAAACGCATGGTACCGTGAGTACCATGACGCTGCCGGTCCCGCGCCTCCTGAGATGGGCGCGGTGCATGTACGGACGCCGAGGTCTTGGAGTGCGCCCGGTCGTTGTGGGAGCCGGCTACACCGCCGATGGGCAGCGCAGCCTTGTCCTTGGACCTGGCAGCACCGTGAGCTCCCTCGTCGACGCTCGTTCTTCCGCTGGCATCTGCCCCATCAGCCGTTTGCTCCGGTGGTGGTGGGTTCGGCGCGGACGGAGCAGCCGCCTCCGAAGCCTTCTTCTTCGGCGGCATGTCAATGAAGATGATGAAGATCTAGCTCGTGTGAATGCCGGATCTGGTTCACACAACCTCGACGCCCCCTACCTGGCGCGCCAAAGATGTCGGGGGACTAATCCACGAGCACCTATGGGACCGGCGGACCGAGTCCCTTTCGGTTCGACGGGGGCGAGGGTCGCACGAAGAGCGGATCGAGGCGAAGCACACGAGCAGTTTACCCAGGTTCGGGCCGCACGGATGCGTAAAACCCTACTCCTGCTTTGTGGTTTGTATTGAGTTCTTGCTCGGGAGCGCGGAGTGCTACAGTACACCCCAGCAGCTAACGAGACCGAGCGTGAGTGTTCTCTTCCTCCCTCCTCCCCCTCTACGTTGCGCATGGGCCTCCTTTTATATGCTCAAGGGGTCACCGACAGGTGGCAACATAGACAAGGGTAAAAATGGAAAGGTGTTGCAGTTGGTACAGCTACCTGCTACAGTGTATCATACCTAACCCTGACGGCAGGGGACCAGGGCATTAAATGGCCGTCTACGTCGCCTAAATAGTGCAAAAGGGACCATCAGGGACGCCACCGCTCGCCACGATGGCAATCTTGTCAGTGCCGCTTGCCACCGCGCACCGCTGGCTGCACAGCCTCCCGCCACGTACGCCTGGAAGGGTCCCAGAGCGACACGTTGGTGGATGTGCTGGACCGCGGGCACAGAGTGGTGGCTTGCCGCGGCAAGCGCCTTGCTGCGGTCATTGTCTTGTCGCGTCCGGGAGCTTGTCGCTCACCGGGCCTTGCCGGGACGCGTGGCGCGTCGCGGCAAGTTCCTTGAGATGCCTTGGTTGGCCTTCCCGGCAAGATCCTCTTGCCGGGGTCTTGTCTCCTTGGCTTGGATACTTTGTCCTTGAATGGATCCAAAGGAACATGCCTTGGTTAGCCTTCCCGGCAAGCTCCTCTTGCCGAGGTCTTGTCTCCTTGGCTTGGATACTTTGTTCTTGAATGGCTCCAAAGGAACCACGGAGGACCTTGGCGGTCGCCCGGCAAGCCTTGCCGCGGGATGCTGCGACTGCCCGTGCACAAGTTCGGGATACTAGGGTACCCCTACTCTAGTACACCGACAGGAGCCCCCGGGCCTGGGCCATACACGGTGCCGAGCGATATTGGGCCAGGCCCAGAACAAGGCACGGGCACGCGCGGCCTGGGTTACGCCGTATCTCTCCCTGTATCCACCGCGCCCTCCCCGAACGGCACGCGTTGAATGCGGCGTCGTGGGAGAGATCGTGGGTGGTTTCTTTATTCGGAAAGGCAGAACGTCCGCCCCCTCCTTCTTTATAAGCATGGGAAACAGGGGCAGTTCGCCCATTCGCCGGTTGCTACTCCAATCTCGGAAACCTCCGCCGCTCCCTCGTCTTCCCAAAGCTGAAAGAGAGCAGCGCCCCGGCCCCCATCGCCACCAGCACCACCAACGCCGTCGACCTCCTCCACCACTTCCGCCATGGCTCCGAGAGCCGACAAAGGGAAGGTTGTGAAGTCGACCGAGGCGCAGCGGCTTGCGGCGCTGCGAAAGGAGCGGGCAATCTTCCCCCCCCC
>NC_057803.1:19563969-19577062 GCF_018294505.1 Triticum aestivum | reverse complement strand
ACGGAGACGCGAGCGCATCCGCGCACGAAGGTACTTCCAGCCGCCGCTTGGAAAACAGCTCCAAATGGATATCCTTTCTTCGCCTTGTTCTTCTACTGCGGGCTCTACCCGCCTTTCTCTGAGTTTTTTTGCGATATTATGAACACCTACGGGTTCCGCCTCCTTGACTTCACCCCCAATGCCGTTCTGACCATGGCAGTTTTCGCACATCTCTGCGAAAACTTTGTCGGAGTCTATCCCAATGTAGCCCTTTTTCGCCACTTCTTTATGCCCCGAGTAGAGAGAGGAGAGCCTTTATCCGGTGGAATCGCCTGGATCTCGAGGGCCGGCAAGAAGGACACTTATCTGGAGGGAGAGTTCCACGGCAAGTGGGAGGAATGGAGAGTAGACTGGTGCTGGATTGTCGAGGAGAACCCGCAGCCGTTTACCGCCCGGCGCCAAGCCACAGTAGCACGCGGCAGCGATTGGAGTGACGTGGCCCTGGAAGACGATAGGCTGAAGATTGCCGTCACCCGGATCCAACGCCTCAGGCTTGCCGGGCTCATTGTAGGCGCTGTTGGCGCAGATTTTCTTCGCCGCCGCATCGCCCCCCTGCAGGAATGGGGGAGACCTGCCTGGGAATTCAAGAATGCGGCGGATATCATGAGGCTGCGTCCGGGCCTCAACTTCAACTTCACTGTTATGGAGCTTAACGCGATGCTCCACAAGCTGTTCAAGTACGACCCTCAACATCCCGAAGTGTTCAGGTTGTCGAGGGGCGTCGTTCCGCTGTGCAACAGCTCCGCGCTCGACCGCATCCATGCAATGATGCCGTTGTGCGATTCACATGGAATTGTCCCAACTTGGCAAGAGCCTGCAGACGATGTCGTGCAGGAGTTCTTTGACGGCTTGGTAGAAGTGCCGGTCCGCTCCGATGAAAAGGATAGCCTCACCCGCGACACCACCGATGCGGAGATGACACGCATTGCCACTAGGCTGGAAGAGGCGGCGGCAGCCGCAGCCGCGGGCGAATTTGGATTCACCGTGGAGGAGGCAGAGGCAGCAGAGGCGGCAAGCCGTGCCGAGCGAGAGGAGCCCGTCGGCGAGAAAGAGCTTGCCGGGCATGACGTCGAGTCGAGCGAGCCCGCCGAGGATACGAGGGGCTCACTGGAGATCAACTCCTCTTCCTCATCATCTTCAGGCAGCTCGCCGCAAGCAGAGCCTCCATCCCCACCAAGAAGGCGTCTCCGCAAGGCCGGGGACGTAGCGGGGCGGCGGGCGAGTGAACAGCCGCTGCGCCGCGCGACACGCTCCACCGCGGCAAGCACTGATGCCGCGGGAGCATCTCACGCTGCTGCAACAACTGGAGCGGGGTCCACCCGGACCACCGCTTCTACTCCTGCCGCTTCTCACGCCGCGGCGGCCGCCGGAGCGGGGTCGTCTCAGACCACCGCCACTGTTCCCGTTGAGTGGCCAAGGGAAACTACTCCTCCGCCTCCTCGCGCCGGGCGTGAGCCGGACTTCGACTTCTCCGCGTTCAGCTCTGACGAGGAAGAAGAAGAGTAAGATTCTCTTGTTGTACTTGTAGTTCTTCAATTCTTGCTGTTTTGTCTTGTATCTCATTTGCTTTACTCCGAACTTATCCCTTTTTAGGACTCTGGCCCAGAGAGCAGCGAAGAGAGCCAAGGTCCCGGTGATTGTCATCGAGGACGAACCCACCGCGACAGCAGGAGGTGCGTCCGAGACAACCTTGCCGGACCCGGCAACTGTCCTCCAGAGCAGCCCCCAGCGTAAGTATATGGTTCGCTTTCCGCTGTTAGGCGCGCATGGATACTCTTTCTTTGCTGACATCTGACTGTTGGTTTGTGTAGGAGCAGAGCAGCCCCACCAGGAGCGCCCGGAGGCCGCCCCCGAAATGCCAAGGGAGAGTCCTCCGGCAAGGAAGAGTTCTCCGGCAAGGGAGAAGTCTCCGGCAAGGGAGAGTTCTCCGGCAAGGGACAGCACCAGCGGCCCTCCGGCGGCTGAGACCACGACTGCAGAACCCGGTACAGGTAATCTTCTTTTCAAAGCTTCCCTTGGGTTCTTCTTCTTTTTGGGTATTTGCTTGACTTTTCTCACTTTTCCGGCCATCAGACCCATCTGCTGCGGAGCCGATGGAGACCGAGGTTGCTGCCGACGACGCTGCTGCCACTGAAGAAGCAGCCAGCACTGATGATCCCGCCGGCGACGAGGCCGCCAAAGCTGCCGCCACAGCAGCTGGCGAGGGGTCTGGCGATCGCACTGACGGCCCCGAGGCCGCAGGAGCGCCAGGCGCTACGTCGACCGCCGACCCGTCCGCCGCTGCCGCAGCGCCAGGCTCCGAAGAGCCCCAGCCAGGCGTCTACTTGAAGGCTGGCGATGGCGTCTTCATCAACCTCCGCAGGGCGTCAAGCTCCAGGGCGCCGATCGAGGGAGAGAGCTTTGATGGAGAGGTGCTCGCCTCCGCTGGGCTGACGCTGGTTGATGCGCCGAGCAGCAGCAGCAGCGAGCCTGAGGAGGAGCGGCTGCTGCGGAAGCTGGTGTCGCTCTATCGTGCCCGGCAAGCCAAGCTGGAATCCCGCGAGGCGCTTGTTGCGAAGGCGGGAGTGGACATCAAAAAGCGCGCGGAGGAGCTCCGAGGTGTCAACCAGGAAGCTCTCCGGTCCCTGGCAGAGGAGCGGGAGCAACTCGCCGAGGAGCAGAAGGCCTTCCTCCTCGAGAAGGCTGAAGTCAAAGAGCAACAGCGGCTTGCCGCTGAGAAGCTGTCTGCGCAGGAGGGCGAGCTGGTGCAGCGGAAGGTCAACCTTGACGCCCACGAGGAGGAGGTTGCCGCGCGCGAGCGAACATTCGGCGGAGCCCTCAAGCAAGCGGAGGATGCTGTCGCAGCCGCCGAGGCCGCAAAGAAGGAGCTGGAGACGAAGGTGGCGCAGCTGGAGGCCGATCTCAAGGCGAGCGTTGAGGAGCTTGCCGCGCTCAAGCGTGAGCGGGAGAAGGATGCCTACAGCCACTCAGAGCTGCAGGCTCGTCTCGCCAAGAAGGGCAAGGAGCTCAGCGCCGCCAAGAACTCCAAGCAGATCTTGAGTTGAAGCTGACTACTTTGACCAAGACGCTGGACGGCGCCAGGGAGCAGGAGGTGGCCTTGAAAGAGGAGATCAAGGCCGACAAGGCGCTGCTGGTGAGTGCTGCTGCCGCCCAGAGTGCTTTTAGGGAGAATGTGGAGCACTGGACGGAGGGTCTCATGAAAGCTGCCGCAGATATCGACATGGAGCTGGCGCAGCTGGGGGTGGAGGATCTCGGGTATCCCTCTGATAAGAATCTCCAACCCAGCGCCAAGCTCACCTTGTTCTTCAAAGGC
This sequence comes from Triticum aestivum, assembly GCF_018294505.1. NCBI lineage: Eukaryota > Viridiplantae > Streptophyta > Magnoliopsida > Poales > Poaceae > Triticum > Triticum aestivum. Next base: position 19,573,710 of record NC_057803.1, on the reverse strand, counting down.
GTGGCGACGGCCCTCCAGCGGCTCTGGGAGAAGATCCCAAAGCAGCTGGCCGACGAGTCGCGCAAGATCTGCACGGGAGCTCTTCAAGAGGTGTTGGTGAAGGTGGCCTTCCGCAACCCGGGCCTCAACCTCACCAACGTCCTCAAGACCCTGCCGCCGGATGCTGATCTAGAGGCGCTCAAGACCCTTGTCGCACCCATTGTGGACAAGGTGAGCGGGATCAAGAGGGTTGAGGGCGATCGCGTAGACTAGGCCGCCCGTTTTCTTCTTTTCTTGTCGCTGCTGGTCATGTTATGAGAACAATCTGTTAGAGCCGCGACAAGCTATCTTGTAATATAACTCTATTCCGGGTAATGATTGCAATGTTATTCCCTTTACTTGATTCCTCCCTTTGTATGTTTTTGCCCTAAGCTTTTAGGGAACTTGCCGGTGCAGGCACCTTAGCCGCGAGCGCTGAGTGCGGGACGTCAGCAGCCTGCTGGCGGTGCCGCTACCGACAAGAAACCTTGTCGCAACTAGTCGCAGCTCACTTAAGTTGTTGAGCGGACTCGAAACAAAGTAAGGGCGCAACTAGCTACGAGTTGGTTCCTCCATGCACAGGTTTTCCATACAAAGTGCGGTCGTTCAAGGGAGATAACTTAAAAATTTAAAATATCTGATTGCTCAAACTTTGGCAACTTAGCTTTTCTGTTGTTTGCTTCCCAGTAAGGCGAAACTTTCTTGAACGACGCCTGGTCCATACCATTATCTTCTCCTTCCCCCCGCCCCCGGCAAACTTGTGGGCGAGGGAACCTTCCTTTCCTTGAGAAAAAAGAAAGAGGAGAAAATAAACATATGGAGCCTTACGGCTCGTTATTGCTTACTGGGGAGTAGGCGTTGCACAAAGTGTCAGATCACATATGCAAAAAATAGAAAGCATGAAATTGACAAGATGTGCGGAGCATATGAGCTTTACTTATGCACGGGGTCTGTGCCCGGCTTTGTACAAAGGACTACATGCAACAGCGGCAAGACTTGTACAAAAGGTGGTTGCCAGAACAAGTTCCGGCAACCGCGCCTTACGGGTAAAACTTACGAAGATGCTCAATGTTCCAGGAATTGCTCACCGGAATGCTGTCTTTGGTTTCAAGGCGGACAGCACCAGGCCTAGTGACTCGTTTCACCCGGTAAGGGCCTTCCCACTTCGGCGTCAACTTGTTGGAATTCTTGGCGGACTGAACGCGCCGAAGAACAACGTCACCTTCCTCGAGACTTCTGGCGTTAACTTTGCGGCTGTGGTAGCGGCGCAAAGCTTGCTGGTAGCGAGCAGCTCGTACAGCAGCCTGAAGACGGTCTTCCTCAAGGAGCAGCGCGTCATCTTGTCGCAGCTGCTCTTGCTCAAGCTCATCATAAGAGAGCACTCGAGGTGACCCGTATACGAGTTCCATGGGGAGAACTGCCTCTGCTCCATAGACTAGAGCGAAAGGTGTCTGGCCAGTGGCTCGATTTGGCGTCGTCCTGGTCGACCAAAGAACCACCGGCAGCTCCTCGAAACAGTTTCTTCCGCACTTGTGCAGCCTGTCGAAAGTCCTGGTCTTGAGCCCACGCAGCACTTCAGCATTTGCCCTCTCCGCTTGACCGTTGCTTCTCGGGTGAGCAACAGAAGCGAAGCAGACCTTGGCGCCAAGATCTTGGACGTACTGCATGAAGGTGCGGCTCGTGAATTGTGTACCGTTGTCGGTGATTATCCTGTTAGGGATCCCGAAGCGGCAAACAATCGACCTGAAGAACTTGACTGCTGACTGTGCTGTCACCTTCCTCACTGCCTCCACTTCCGGCCACTTTGTGAACTTGTCGATTGCAACGTACAAGTACTCAAAGCCCCCGACTGCTCGGGGAAAGGGGCCGAGGATGTCGAGCCCCCAGACCGAAAATGGCCAGGATAAAGGGATTGTTTGGAGAGCTTGAGCTAGTTGGTGTATCTGCTTGGAATGGAACTGGCACGCTTCACACTTGGTTACTTGTGCAGTTGCATCCTGGAGGGCTGTCGGCCAAAAGAAACCTTGCCAGAATGCTTTGCCGGCAAGTGCTCTTGCGCCAATGTGGTGACCACATATGCCTCCATGTATCTCTGCCAACAGCTTTTGTCCGTCTTCCCGGTGAATACACTTCAATTTCACACCGTTGAGTCTTCTTCTGTACAGTGTGTTGTCGACAAACTGGTACATACTTGACTGCCAGGCTACTCTTTCCGCTTCTTCTTGCTCTTCGAGAAGTTCTCCTGTCTGAAGGAAACGGACAATCTGTTGTGTCCATGCTGGAGCTTGTGGCTCGACAACAAGGACTAAAGGCAAATCTGCTACTGCGGGAACATCCGCTTCTACGGCGAGACCCTGCGGCTCTGCCGGAGCTTGACGTTCCCCAGCAAGCTTGCCGGAGCAAAACTTGTCGGGAGCTTCTGCTTCAACGGAACAAGCCCTAGGCCTTGCCGGAGCAGACTGCTCCTCAGCGTTCTTGGCGTTGATCTTGGGGACCTTCTTGGCGGCGGCTTCGGGAAGCTCTGCCGGAAAATAGTCACCAGAAATCAACTTCCTCTTCTTGCTCTGTCCAGTTGATGGTGTTATAGACGGTTGAGTCAGCTTGAGCACAAAGATCCCTGGTTCCACAGGTAGCTTAAGTGTGGCGCACTTTGATAGGCTATCGGCAATGGCGTTCTGAGCTCTTGGAACATGCTCCATCTGTAGGCCGTCAAAGTGCTCTTCTAGCTTTCTCACTTCATCGACGTAGGCTTCCATCAATGGACTCTGATAGCTCTTGTTCACTTGGCGGACGACAAGCTGCGAGTCACCCCTGACAATGACCTTCTTGATCCCAAGGTCTGCCGCGATCCTGAGACCGGCAAGCAAGCCTTCATACTCTGCAGTATTGTTTGTTGCTTGCTCCTTGGGAAAGTGCATCTGGACTATGTACTTGAGGTGCTCTCCGGTGGGTGCGACAAGCAGCACACCAGCGCCGGCGCCTTGCAGCGAAAAGGCACCATCAAAGTACATCAGCCACTCTTTGCAGAAGGGAACTGACAAAGTAAACTGGGCACTGTACCATTCTCTTCTGTATCTCCTCGTGCATCTGCGCAAATCCATCCTTATCGGGACCAGAGCTTGTCGGGGAAGCCCCCTGCTTGTCGCTGGATGCGCCTGCCGTGGTTGATGGCTCGTCATCTGCCTCCCTCTCTGCTACTAATGCAGCACTAACCACTTGATTGGTTGCCGCTATATACAGCAGCATCTTCTCTTGTGGCTTAGGTGCGACAAGTGTTGGAGTGGAGGACAGATATCTCTTCAAGTCTTGCAGCGCAGCCTCCGCTTCCGGAGTCCATTTCATTGCACCTGCCTTTTTCAATATTTTGAAAAACGGCAGGGTGCGCTCAGCAGACCTAGAGATAAACCTGCTGAGAGCAGCCACGCAACTGGCAAGTCTTTGTACATCCTTGACGCGCTTTGGTGCTTCAATCTGCTCAATGGCCTTGATCTTGTCGGGATTGGCTTTGATTCCCCGCTGAGACACGAAGAACCCGCGAAGCTTGCCGGAGGGGACTCCAAACACACACTTCTTGGGGTTGAGCTTGAGGCTGATCTTGCGCAGATTTGCAAAGGTCTCTTCTAAATCTTGAATCAGAGTTGCCTTGTCCTTGCTCTTGACCACTATGTCATCCATGTAGGCTTCCACATTTCTGTGTATTTGTGGCTCAAGAGCGACATGGACTACCCTTGCAAATGTTGAACCAGCATTTTTTAAACCGAAAGGCATCCGTATGAAACAGTACGTGCCACATGGAGTGATGAATGCGGTCTTCTCCTCATCCTCTTCTGCCATGAAGATCTGATGGTATCCTGAGTATGCGTCAAGAAATGAAAGCAAGTCACATCCGGCCGTGGAGTCAACAATCTGGTCATGCGCGGCAAAGGAAATGGGTCTTTGGGACAAGCTTTGTTAACATCGGTAAAGTCGATACAAAGTCTCCATTTACCGTTCGCCTTGCGCACGACTACAGGATTGGCCAACCACGTAGGATGGAGCACTCCTCTGATAAGGCCTGCTGCTTCCAACTTCTTGATCTCTTCTGCGATGAATTCTTGGCGCTCCACTACTTGCTTCCTGACCTTCTGCTTGACGGGCCGCGCATGAGGACAAACGGCAAGATGGTGCTCAATTACTTTCCTGGGTACACCGGGGATGTCAGACGGTTGCCACGCAAACACGTCGAAGTTCGCCTGCAGGAAAGCAATGAGCGCGCTTTCCTATTTAGGGTCGAGAGTGGCACTGATGGTGAAGGTACCACCAGTGCCGTCCTCCTTGGCGGACACCTTCTTGGTCTCTGGCGGAGCTGCCATTGTCTTCTTACACTTGCCGGTGGAGCTCGATGGTGCGTCCTCGACGGCAGCGCAGCACTCCGAAGAGGTGCGCTTGCCGGAGTGGGCATCAGAACTCTTGCCGGACTTGGTCTTCTTCTTCCCCCCGGGAGCTTCAACGGCAGGTGACTTGCGATCTGCTGCGGCTGCCGCTTCCCGGTAGATCTTGTCGGCGCAGATAAGAGCATCCTTCTTGTCGCCAGGGACAGAGATGACGCTTATCGGGCCTGGCATCTTCAGCATGTTGTATGTGTAGTGAGAGGCTACCATGAACTTGGCGAGTGCTGGACGGCCGAGTATCCCATTGTAAGGCAATGGAAAATCGGCAACGTCAAAAGTGACCCTCTCAGTCCTGAAGTTCACCTCGCTGCCAAATGTTACTGGCAACGTGACCTTCCCCTTCGGCTTGCTCCTTCCCGGGTTGATTCCTTGGAATGTGCCGATCTCTTCAAGCTCGTTGTCAGGGATCTGGAGTTTCTAGAGTACAGCGGAGGAGATCAGGTTCAAGCTGGCCCCGCTGTCAACTAGCATCTTAGTGACCTTGAGGTTGCGGATAGTTGGTGAAACCAACATCGGCAAGCACCCGACCGCAGGTCTGCGATCAGGGTGGTCCTCAATATCAAAGATGATAGGCATGCTGGACCATTTCAGAGGCTTGCGTGACTCGACAGGTGGTTCCGCCGCATTGACTTCCCGCACCCACTGCTGGAGTTGGCGGTGCGAAGTATGCAGAGAAGCACCTCCGTCAACGCACAAAACCTCTGTGGCTTTCTGGAACCCCTGCTCACTGGTCTCGACATCATCCATGTCTTCGTCGTCGTCGTCATCTTCATCCTTGTCGCAGCCGCGGGGAGGTCTGTCTCCTTGCCGCTGCTTGGCCTTGCCGCTGCGCCCTCCCCGGCCGGCGCGCTTCTTGCTGGATTCTCCAGCGCCTCCTTGGGCCCTCTCCTTGTCGCATCACTCGTATTCAGCCTTTTGCTGTTGGACAAGCTGCTAGACCTTCTAGCAGCTCTGGAGGTCATGGCCCTTGGTGCGGTGGATCTTGCAGTACTGCTTGTCGGTGCCGTCCTGCTTGTCGGTGACCGCCACAGTCTGGCAGTTGGTGCATGCGGCAATCTCCTTGCCAGAGGTACCAGCTTTGGCTTTCTTGGCGCCACCTTTGTTGCCGGACTGCTCAATGACTAGCACATCTTTGCCTTTCTTCTTCCTGTTGTTCCGCCGCCGGTTTTTCTTTGCCGGGGCAACATCCTCGCTGTCAGATCCTCCTGCTCCTGTATTCTCTCCGGGGAGTTTCCTCCCTTCCTCAGCACGTGCACACTTGTCGGCCAGGGCATACAGCTCACTGACGTCTCTGATCTTGCACATCCCCATGGTCGGCGCCAAGGAGCAGTTGAGCTCGCGCCAAAGCTTCTGCTGTAGTGGCGGGTGGCGGTGGCGAACGGTGCGAAGAGCGAGATATGCTCGGACTTCTAACTATGTTAGAAGGAGAAGTATCTCGTCCAGGCGACCGTGCCTCGCTCGTGCCAGCATGTTGGCGTGCATGCTGGTCTTGAGCATTCCGAGATCCACCAGCTCGATCTTGGTCCAGCAAACGCATGGTACCGTGAGTACCATGACGTTACCGGTCCCGCACCTCCTGAGATGGGCGCGGTGCATGCACGGATGCCGAGGTCTTGGAGTGCGCCCGGTCGTTGTGGGAGCCGGCTACGCCACCGATGGGCAGCGCAGCCTTGTCCTTGGACCTGGCAGCACCGTGAGCTCCCTCGTCGATGCCCGTTCTTCCGCCGGCGTCTGCCCCATCAGCCGTTTGCTCCAGTGGTGGTGGGTTCGGTGCGGACGGAGCAGCCTCCTCCGAAGCCTTCTTCTTCGGCGGCATGTCGATGAAGATGATGAAGATCTAGCTCGTGTGAACGGCGGATCTGGTTCACACAACCTCGACGCCCCCTACCTGGCGCACCAAAGATGTCGGGGGACTAATCACGAGCACCTATGGGACCGGCGGACCGAGTTCCTTTCGGTTCGGCGGGGGTGAGGGTCGCACGAAGAGCGGATCGAGGCGAAGCACACGAGCAGTTTACCCAGGTTCGGGCCGCACGGATGCGTAAAACCCTACTCCTGCTTTGTGGTTTGTATTGAGTTCTTGCTTGGGAGCGCGGAGTGCTACAGTACACCCCAGCAGCTAACGAGACCGAGCGTGAGTGTTCTCTTCCTCCCTCCTCCCCCTCTACGTTGCGCATGGGCCTCCTTTTATATGCTCAAGGGGTCACCGACAGGTGGCAACGTAGACAAGGGTAAAAATGGAAAGGTGTTGCGGTTGGTACAGCTACCTGCTACAGTGTATCATACCTAACCCTGACGGCAGGGGACCAGGGCATTAAATGCCTGTCTACGTCGCCTAAATAGTGCAAAAGGGACCGTCAGGGACGCCACCACTCGCCACGATGGCAATCTTGTCAGTGCCGCTTGCCACCGCGCACCGCTGGTTGCACAGCCTCCCGCCACGTACACCTGGAAGGGTCCCAGAGCGACACGTTGGTGGATGTGCTGGAGCGCGGGCACAGAGTGGTGGCTTGCCACGGCAAGCGCCTTGCCGCGGTCGTTGTCTTGTCGCGTCCAGGACCTTGTCGCTCACCGGGCCTTGCCGGGACGCGTGGCACGTCACGGCAAGTTCTTTGAGATGCCTTGGTTGGCCTTCCCGGCAAGCTCCTCTTGCCGGGGTCTTGTCTCCTTGGCTTGGATACTTTGTCCTTGAATGGCTCCAAAGGAACATGCCTTGGTTGGCCTTCCCGGCAAGCTCCTCTTGCCGGGGTCTTGTCTCCTTGGCTTGGATACTTTGTTCTTGAATGGCTCCAAAGGAACCACGGAGGACCTTGGCGGTCGCCCGGCAAGCCTTGCCCCAGGATGCTGCGACTGCCCGTGCACAAGTTCGGGATACTAGGGTACCCCTACTCTAGTACACCGACAGGCGGTGGCGTGGGGATCGCCGGAGAAAAAGCTGGGCACGGGGGGGCTAGAAGGATGGACGGGGCGGCGGACCGGCGGTGAGGATTGTTTACGAGGCGGGCGGGGCGGCGCACCGCCAGCCGCGGGCGGCGGGGGGCTGCTGTTTGGCCGGTCGTGGCTGGCGGCTCAGGGGGTGGAGGTTGAAGATGAACCGCATGCCCTTGATTTCATATCCAACGGCTGCAAAATCGACTGACCAGAGATGAAAAAGTCAGTCGACCGATGTGTAGCCTCACCTTGCTAGTGCGTTCAGTTTCGACAGCAAAATTCTGTTTCGACAGTTAAGTTTAGTTTCGACAGTTAAGTTCAGTTTTAACAGTTAAGTTCAGTTTCGACAGTTCAGTTCAGTTTCGATAGTTAAGTTCAGAGATGAGCGGCTGATGTATTTTACATCTAGCACTTTGTGGTTATGTATTTTACATCATGTATTGGAGATGCTATTAGAATTCCACTCAGGTTAACGTTGTTCGTTGTCTCTCTTGTCCTGCTTCAGCCTGGGCGTCGTACAACTCAGCGGAGCTGCTCCAACGACGAAACCCTCCATCACAGCGGAGCAGTACCTCGGGCTCGATCTCCAGACGCCTAAGATCTTCTTCCCCTCCTCCGACAGCAAAGTCAGCCGGAGCATCCTCACCAGCCAACCCAATCACGCTGAGATCGACATGGCTTCACCAAAGAGGTTGTACACTTGTTGCATCTCTTTTTTACTCTACATGTTATATATATTGTCCACTGAGCACACGGATTTGTTCCTTTAGTGTCTCCTTGAAAGAAAAAATGTAGGAATTTTAATTTTCACTTGTCCTCCTTTTCAAATTCCTATTCATGAAGCACAAGACTAAGAGATAGTAGCATAATAGCATTATAACCGTACATTTTCTTGTGGTTTGACTTAATCTCACCATGCTTCTTTGCATCCAGTGATCTTCCAATTGTTGTGAATCAAACACCCAGATTGGCAGATATCCTGTGTTTTTAAATTTTTGTTTTGCACGTGCATTCCTATCCCATTCCTGTCTATTTCCTATCCCTGCATTGTTGGAATCCTCCAATTCAAACGAGCCCTTACAGAATTACTTCTCTTACAGATAGTTGTCAAGGAAAACCTTGCGTGGTTTGTCCCGCTTCTGCTGCGCCGTCGTCCACCCCAGCTCAGCTGCTCCAACGACAGAAGGGTCCAGCACAGCATGGATCTGTCCTCCAGACTGTCTTTCGCCGCCTCAGATCTTCTTCCCCGCTGCTGGCAGCCATGAAACTGCATTACCATCATCAACCGAGCATATGACCTCAAGGACTACACGGGTCCGCAAGAGAGGTTGCACTCTTTCATGTGTGCTTACGTTATGCATCGCTTAATATTACATGCTACTTTATCGTCCTATTCACCGATTAGACTCTGAGTCATCTCCAAACTAATGGTCAAACTTGAGTTTTTAAATGGTTGTGGAGTACATATCGGGCCGCTATCAATAGTATCTATCAACTATCTGGTTAATCTTCGGTGTCTACTATGAGTTTCATGTTGGGTGGGAAACAAACAGTAAAGAAGCAATTATCTGTATTTTTTAACTGAAGCCATTATCTGCCTGCTATTATTGGTTTTGGGTCTATCCACAGGTTGCTACCATCACTCTGGATTTCTGCATGCACTCCTTACATAATCTCACTATGTTTTATTCCTATGCATGACAGTTATTGTAAACAATGGAACTGAACATGTAGAGCAAAAGAGACGAGCCTTGCGTGGCAATAAAATTTCATGCAGACATCGCTCCATGGTAGGCGCAAAGGCAGCCCCCCTCCACGCATTTAGGATTGTAATCGAGAGGAAGATATATGTTCTGAGGGGGATTCAGAAGGAGAAGACAACTCCTATTTACCCCCTGAGGTCTTCGCTCTAACTTGACATGCTGACGTTAGTTATATCATGCATATGGTGTCTTGCATTTCTTACTTTATACATCAAATATGTCATCTGCTTAGTTTAGACATCCTTTGTGTGAATGCCATCTGTTTAGTTTATTCATCGTTTATGTGAATTATGCAACGCCATCTTGTTTAGCCAGGCATCATGTATGTGAATTTTGCAATGCCATCCTGCTTAGCCAGTCATCTTATATGTAAATTATATCAGGCCATCCTTTTTTCGTTACATATTACATTTGTCAACAATGTTAGTACATTCAACTGCTCTTCGTGTGCATCAGCCATTTGACATGGTGATGGCAAATTCTGGAGTGAAAACAAGGTCTTCAGAGCAGACTATGCTATCTGACGAAGCGCATATCTTGCTGGTTACGGATAGCTCCTCAGAGGAGGATTCAGAGACAGATGACCAGTCCTATCCCCC
>NC_057803.1:19496051-19563632 GCF_018294505.1 Triticum aestivum | reverse complement strand
TATGTCATTTGATTAGTTTAGACATGCTTTGTGTGAATGCCACCTGTTCAGTGTCTAATTACCATATATGTGAATTATGCATTGCCATCTTGTTGCAAGACATTATATATGTGAATTATACAATGCTATCTTGTTGCAAAGGCATTATATATGTGAATTATGCAATGCCATGTTGTTTAGCCAATCATCATGTATGTGAATTATATCATGCTATCATTTTTTTGTATTACATGTTCCATTTGTCGACAACGTTTGTATATTCAACTACTCTTCTTGTGCATCAGCCATTTGAAGCGGTGATGGAAGTATCTGGAGTGAAAACAAGGTATTCGGAGCAGACAATGCTACCTGCTGAAGCAGACATCTTGCTGGTTACAAAGAGCTCCTCAGAGGAGGATTTGGAGACTGATGACCAGTCCTATTTCCCCCCTGAGGTCTATGCTCAAACTTGGCAAGGTTATATTACCCATGTCATGCATGTTGTCTTGCATTGCTTAGTTTTTACATCATATATGGATTGCCATCTTCTTACTTGCTTACTATATAAATCATATATTTGAATTATATCATGCCATCATGCTTACATAGTACATACACATCATCTATCTGAATTATGGCATGGCAACCCATTTAATAAAGACATCATATAGTTATATCATCTCATCCTGTTTAGTGTTTACAGTCATCATATTTTGAATTATGGCATTCTATCCGTGAATGTATGTGAATTATGGCATGCCAACCTATTTAATAAACACATTATATAGTTATGTCATGTCATCTTGTTTACATAGTCTCATATTTTGAACTATGTCTTTCCATCTTTTTTAGTTAGCCATCATAATGTGAAATTGTGTCATGCTATCCTATTTAGTTAGCCATCATATATGTGAAATTGTGTCATGCTATCCTGTTTGGTTAGACAACATAAATATGAATTATTTCATGCCCTCTTTTATTCCCCACTATCCATTGCACCTGTCTATCATACAATGTCTATACTTTCAATTACTTTTCTTGTTTATCAGCCATTTGAATTGGAGAGCGTGATGGCAGTATCTAAGGTAGTAACAACACGGTCTTCAGAAAAGATAGTGCTACCAGTTGATGCAGATAGAACCACGGTTGTACTTGCCCAAGGACCAGATCCACCACACATAACCCAGACTCTCGCAGATTGTACCCCTACCCAGTTGGACAGAGAACCAGCTACACCCCTTCTAACCCCAACCCTGGCAGATAGTAACCCAGTTCCAGTTGACACAGCACCGTCTCCACCACAGAGCACCCAAACATGAGCAGTTAGTAAGGGAACTGCAGTGCCCAAAGCACGAGGACCACCACTCTGAATCCCAACTCAATGCTTAAAGGAGAAGAAGATTTGTTCTCAGGTCAGGTTCTATAGCTATGGTTCATACTCCTTTGCTCTTGCATTACTGTATTTACTCATACCAACTATTTTCAAATTTGAAGGATGGAATTGAAACTCCAATGGCGCAACAGGTATGTTTTAAACATGTTTCTTTAACTGGTTTGCTGTTGTAACCTGCTCTATGTTGATTTCAGTTTCAATTGAATAAACAGTTATGTTCTCATGTCATGCACATTACAAGTGTTGTTATTGCTCTATAGTTACCCACACTTATATTTTGTCTATTCTGCTTTGTCTTGAACAAATATTATTTGAACTGTGTCTCTATCTTGATTTGGCAACAAAAACTAGAATGATATAGACCATAAAGTGACCATGGCACATAGATATATGTTTGTTTCATATTGTTATCCTGTCCACTTTACTACTGAACTCATTTACCAAAATGAGTTTCATATACAACATGGTAAACATGTGATGTGTCTGCTTGTTTCTCTTTTAGAATGCGGACAAAATATTGGAGAACAGTACCGCGTTATCCAATGGTAAAGGAAGTAATGCAGATAAGGTTCAAGATAGTGAGACATCCCTGTTGGTCTCCAAGAAAGCTGATAAAAACTATCTTGATGACAGTGAGGGAACCCAAAAGTCATGTCTTGATGTAGTGTTCGAGTTACTAGCCACTACTGCTGGCACAAGCTCTTCGAACTCGCTGCCTGAATCAGTTCGTCTTCTTGAGTCTCAACTTCAAGTTGAAAAACATCGATCAGATGTGCTGCGGTAGGAAGCTGAAGGACTGAGGAAGTCCCTGCAGAATTCAGATGCATATTTTCTGGTGCAACAGCAAGCGCTAGAGGATTTAAGCGCCAAACAAGAGAAAGTTAATAAGCTTGCTAAGCATCTTGCCGACATTATGGGTACCCAGGATATTGTTTCTTGAGATCTTCTGAAGTGGTTTCAGTTCTGGATTTGTTTTGTTGCGGCGTTTATTTGCGCTGGTCGCCAACTTTGACAACCAGTGTATATGATATGCTGCTTTGTTCCCTATATTTGCACTGGTGGCGAACTTTGATGCCCAGTGGATGTAATATGTATAATAGCCGTGATAGCCTAGCGTTAGTTGCTTGCTTATTTATTTCCTTGTTGTCGTGTTTATTTGTTTGCTTTTAGTCATTGCAGTTCTTTTTCCGCGGTTAGCTAGTGGCTGCAATAACCTATTTTTTAAAACTAGGCCACAATAACCATGGGCTAATATTTACTGTAGTGACACTGGGCCTCCTACTGGCCGTAGAAATAGTGGGCCTTCTACGGGCCATAGAAACAATGGGCCTTCTACGGGCCGTAGAAACAATGGGCCTTCTGCGGGCCGTATCATCAATGGGCCTTATACGGGTCGTATGATCGATTGGCCAAACATGGGCCAAACAGACCGCATTATGGCCGTAAATGGGCTAGAGTTGGAATCGTCCGTTCATGGGCCGACCATAACGGTCCATCATTAATAGGTCGTATTTGATGACGCTATGAAAACGGCCCAACGTATTAACGGACCACAAACGGGCCGACTGTAACCACGGGCTGAATTTGGACCACAAGAACAAAATGATAGTAATGGGTCGTAAGTAAACGAATGCTGGAAATGAGCCCAAGAATAAATGGGCTCTGAGAAGGCCGAAAGATAACATGGGCTGGAAACGGCCCAACGGAATAATGGGCCGTTAATGGGTATAAAGTGATACACTGTTCATTACGGGCCAGTTTCACCACGGGCCGTTAATGGGTGTAAAGTGATACATTGTTCATTACGGGCCAGTTTCACCACGGGCCATTAATAGGCCAAGAGTTACATAGGGCCTCATATGGGCCGAAAGACATCATGGGCCATACATGGGCCAGAAGTAAAAATGGGCTGGAATCATATTGGGTGGCCCAGATGACGCTACTAGGCCTAATTCAGATAGGGCGTAACGGGCCTTGGGTTAGCGGGCTGTAAATGGGCTATATGCGAACATGCCATTAACAGGCTTTACATAAGCCGGCCCGCCACCTTTTGACCAAGTCAAACGGGTCGGCCTTTTCACAGGAATGGGCCTCTGTTGGGTCGTGCCACATGTCGACGTATCATAGGCTCCTTCTGTCCAATGAGTGGATGACATCTATCCCAACGATGAGCCGACACGTGTTTCCTCCAGCCAATGATGGTTTTACACGTGGAAAATCCCCATTGGTCGGGGCTGTTAACGGGTTATCGGATCCAAAACCCGACCCTATAGCTTAACGGCGTTCCGTTACGGTGGATGCCACATGTCGGTCACCCTTGGCGAAAGCACTTCTGTGACGCGCGATTTATCGTCATGGAAGTGGACACTTCTGTGATGATAATTTTGGTAATGTCATGAAACACTTCTACAACAGCACAGGTATGACTATCCTGATTCTGTCATAAAATCGTCATGGATGTACATGCATGACAGAAAATGCGACCTACTGTGACAAACGCGTATCATCACGGAAGTGCATTTTTTTGTAGTGATAATTGTTATTCTATTTACACGAATAAAACCTTCTATGGTCATACATTCAATATAAATGGTTTATTGAATCTCGATCATAGTGATACACATATTCATAATATTGAAGCCAAAACATGCAAAGTTAATAATGATAGTGCAACTTATTTGTGGCACTTCCATTTAGGTCATATTGGTGTAAAGCGCATGAAGAAAATCCATTCTGATGGGCTTTTGGAATCACTTGATTATGAATCAGTTGATGCTTGCAAACCATGCCTCATAGGCAAGATGACTAAGACTCCGTTCTCTGGAACAATGGAGCGAGCAACTGACTTATTGGAAATAATACATACTGATGTATGCGGTCTGATGAGTGTTGAGACTCGCGGTGGGTATCGTTATTTTCTGACCTTCACAGATGATTTGAGCAGATATGGGTATATCTACTTGATGAAACATAAGTCTAAAACATTTGAAAAGTTCAAAGAATTTTAGAGTAAAGTGGAAAATCCTCGTAACAAGAAAATAAAGTTTCTGCGATCTGATCGTGGAGGAGAATATTTGAGTTATGAGTTTGGTCTTCATTTGAAACAATGCGGAATAGTTTCGCAACTCACGCCACCTGGAACACCACAGCGTAATGTTGTGTCCAAACGTCATAATCGCACTTTACTAGATATGGTGCAATCTATGACGTCTCTTACTGATTTACCGCTATCGTTTTGGGGTTATGCATTAGAGACAGCTGCATTCACGTTAAATAGGGCACCATCTAAATCCGTTGAGATGACACCGTATGAACTATGGTTTGGCAAGAAACCAAAGTTGTCATTTCTTAAAGTTTGGGGTTACGATGCTTATGTGAAAAAGTTTCGAACTGATAAGCTCAAACCCAAATTGGAGTAGTGCGTCTTCATAGGATACCCAAAAGAAACTGTTGGGTACACCTTCTATCACAGATCCGAAGGCAAGATATTTTGTTTCTAAAAGTGGATCCTTTCTAGAGAAGAAGTTTCTCTCGAAAGAAGTGAGTGGGAAGAATGTAGAACTTGATAAGGTAATTGTACCTTCTCCCAATTTGGAAAGTAGTTCATCACAGAAATCAGTTCTAGTGATCTCTACACCAATTAGTGAGGAAGCTAATGATGATGATCATGAAACTTCAGATCAAGTTACTATCGAACCTCGTAGGACAACCAGAGTATGGTCCGCACCAGAGTGGTACGGTAATCCTTTCTGGAAGTCATGTTACTTGACCATGACGAACCTACGAACTATGAGGGAGCGATGATGAGCCCAGATTCCGCAAAATGGCTTGAGGCCATGAAATCTGAGATGGGATCCATGTATGAGAACAAAGGTGGACTTTGATTGACTTGTCTGATGATAGGTGAGTCATTAAGAATAAATGGATCTTCAAGAGGAAGACGGACGCTGATAGTAGTGTTACTGTCTACAAAGCTTGACTTGTTGCAAAAGGTTTTTGACAAGTTCAAGGGGTTGACTACGATGAGACTTTCTCACCCATAGCGATGCGTAAGTCTGTCCGAATCATGTTAGCACTAGCCGCATTTTATGAAATCTGGCAAATGGATGTCAAAACTGCATTCCTTAATGGATTTCTTAAAGAAGAGTTGTATATAATGCAACCAGAAGGTTTTGTCGATCCTAAAGGTGCTAACAAAGTGAGCAAGCTCCAGCGATCCATCTATGGACTGGTGCAAGCATCTTGGAGTTGGAATATATGCTTTGATAAAGTGATCAAAACATATGGTGTTATACAGACTTGCGTGAAGCATGTATTTACAAGAAAGTGAGTAGGAGCACTACAGCATTTCTGATAAGTATATGTGAATGACATGTTGTTGATTAGAAATAATGTAGAATTTTCTGGAAAGCATAAAGGAGTGTTTGAAAAGAATTTTTTTTAAAGAAAGACCTCAATGAAGCTGCTTACACATTGAGCATCAAGATCTATAGAGATAGATCAAGATGCTTGATAAAAATTTTCAATGAGTACATACCTTGACAAGATTTTGAAGTAGTTCAAAATGGAACATTCAAAGAAGGAGTTCTTGCCTGTGTTGCAAGGTGTGAAGTTGAGTAAAGACTCAAAACCCGACCACGAGAAAAAATAGAAAGAGAAATAAAAAGTCATTCCCTATGCCTCAGTCATAGGTTCTACAAAGTATGATATGCTGTGTACCAGACCTATTGTATACCTCACCATAAGTTTGGCAAGAGGGTACAATAGTGATCCAGGAGTAGATCACTGGACAGCTGTCAAAAATATCCTTAGTGGAATAAGGAAATGTTTCTCGGTTATGGAGGTGACAAAGAGTTTGTCGTAAAGAGTTACGTCGATGCAAGATTTGACACCGATCTGGATGACTCTAAGTCTCGATCTAGATACATATTGAAAGTGGAACCAATAAGATAGAGTAGCTCCGTGCAAAGCATTGTAGACATAGAAAATTTGCAAAATACATACGACTCTGAATGTGGTAGACCCGTTGACTAAATTTCTCTCACAAGCAAAACATGAACACTCTTTGGGTGTTAATCACATAGCGGTGTGAACTAGATTATCGACTCTAGTAAACCCTTTGGGTGTTAGTCACATGGAGATGTGAACTAATCACATAAAGATGTGAACTATTGATGTTAAATCACATGATGATGTAAACTAGATTATTGACTCTAGTGCAAGTGGGAGACTGAAGGAAATATGCCCTAGAGGCAATAATAAAGTTGTTATTTATATTTCCTTATATCATGATAAATGTTTATTATTCATGCTAGAATTGTATTAACCGGAAACTTAGTACATGTGTGAATACATAGACAAAGAAAGTGTCACTAGTATGCCTCTACTTGACTAGCTCGTTGAATCACAGATGGTTAAGTTTCCTAGCCATAGACATGAGTTGTCATTTGATTAATGGGATCACATCATTAGGTAATGATGTGATTGACTTGACCCATCCGTTAGCTTAGCACGATGATCATTTAGTTTGTTGCTATTCCTTTCTTCATGACTTATACATGTTCTTATGACTATGAGATTATGCAACTCCCGAATACCAGAGGAACACTTTGTGTGCTACCAAACATCACAACGTAACTAGGTGATTATAAAGGTGCTCTACAGGTGTCTCCGATGGTACTTGTTGAGTTGGCATAGATCAAGATTAGGATTTGTCACTCCGATTGTTGGAGAGGTATCTCTGGGTCCTCTCGGTAATGCACATCACTATAAGCCTTGCAAGCAATGTAACTAATGAGTTAGTTGCGAGATGATGCATTACGGAACGAGTAAAGAGACTTGCCGGTAACGAGATTGAACTAGGTATTGAGATACCGATGATCGAATCTCGGGAAAGTAACATACCGATGACAAAGGGAACAACGTATGTTGTTATGCGGTTTGACCGATAAAGATCTTCGTAGAATATGTAGGAACCAATATGAGCATCTAGGTTCCGTTATTGGTTATTGACCGGAGATGATTCTCGGTCATGTCTACATACTTCTCGAACCAGTAGGGTCCGCACGCTTAACGTTCGGTGACGATTGGTATTATGAGTTTATGTGTTTTGATGTACCGAAGGTAGTTTGGAGTCCCGGATGAGATCGGGAACATGACGAGGAGTCTCGAAATGGTCAAGACGTAAAGATCGATATATTGGACGACTATATTCGGACATCAAAAAGGTTCCGAGTGATTCGGGTATTTTTCGGAGTACCGGAGAGTTACGGGAATTCGTCGGGGAGTATATGGGCCTTATTGGGCTTTAGGGGAAAGAGAGAGAGGAGGCTGCGTGCCCCCCCCCCCGAAGGCCTAGTCCTAATTTGACTAGGGGGAGGGGTGGCGCCCCCTCCTTCCTTCTCTTCTCTTTTACATTTCCTTCTCTCCTACTCCTACTACATGGAAGGGGGGAATCCTACTTCCGGTGGGAGTAGGACTCCCCAGGGCGCGCCATAGGAGGGCCGGCTGTCGGTGTCAAAACCGGCGGATCTCGGGTAGGGGGTCCTGAACTGTGCGTCTAAGACGGATGGTAACAGGAGGCAGGGGACACGATGTTTTACCCAGGTTCGGGCCCTCTTGATGGAGGTAAAACCCTACGTCCTGCTTGATTTATTCTTGATGATATGGGTATTACAAGAGTTGATCTACCACGAGATCGGAGAGGCTAAACCCTAGAAGCTAGCCTATGGTACGATTGTATGTTGTCCTACAGACTAAAACCCTCCGGTTTATATAGACACCAAAGGGGGCTAGGGTTACACCAGGTCGGTTACAAAGGAGGAGATATACATATCCGTATTTCCTAGCTTGCCTTCCACGCCAAGTAGAGTCCCATCCGGATACAAGATGAGGTCTTCAATCTTGTATCTTCATAGTCCAACAGTCCGGCCAAAGGATATAATCCGGCTATCCGGATACCCCCTAATCTAGGACTCCCTTAGTAGCCCCCGAACCAGGCTTCAATGACGATGAGTCCGGTGCGCAGTATTGTCTTCGGCATTGCAAGGCGGGTTCTTCTCCATCTTTCGAACGTTTGTAAAGCAGTGTCCGGTCCCATAAATGTTTGGACCTCTTGGCTTCTGTGCCCAATAAGGGCTTTCTCCCACGCGTCGAATGAATGCGAGGCGCCATGGCATTTTTACATTCGCCCCCCTAGCCAGATAAATAAATTGTCTATTAAAGGGTAGGGGATCCTTAGATCTGATCCATGCCATCCTCCCCCAGCGAGAGTCCATCAGAGAGCGTTTCGGAAAGATCCATTCCAGCATGGCCGACCTCCGCAGCTCCTCCTCCCGCCCCCGAAGCCCTAAGCCCGGTGATTGGGAGAGGTGTTCAGTCCCACACAGCCGTTTAGTCGAACTGTAGACTAAGGGATTTCTCCCTCCGGCGTACATGGTGCCCGTTCGAGCCGGGCTTGCCACCTATAATGGCGGGGAGCAAGTGGAGAGCTTTCCCTGTCCCTCTATGGGGGAACGGGTCTTCCTTATTCCCTATCTATTAAGGGGACTCGGATTTCCAATTCATCCGTTCCTCCGCGGGCTCCTGGAGTTCTACGGCCTCCAATTACACAATTTCACCCCCGCCTCCATCCTACATATCGCCGGCTATGTGGCTCTCTGTGAGTTGTTCCTGGGATGCGATGCTCATTTCGAGCTGTGGAAAAGGCTATTTTGCCTCGTCCCTCGCACAGAGAGGGGGTCACTTTATCAAGTGGGCGGAGCCGAAATATGGCGCATCGCCGATACCGGATACCTGTCTGGTACTCCGAAGAAGTCACCCGAAGACTGGCCTTCAGAATGGTTTTATATGGAGGACCTTTCCCTTCCGGACCCTGTTCGGTGGGGTCTTCCTGAGTTCAACAATGCTCCTCTGAAGAAATGCCGAAGTTGGCGCCCACGGAGCCCCCAGGTGGAAGACAATGGAGAAGTCCTCTATCTGATGAACCGAATTAAAGCACTGGCTCGATCAGGATTGACAGTAATCGAAGTTACGTTGATTTGCATAATGTGGGGAGTGCAACCACTTCAATATCGTGGGCACCCCTTGTGGTGTTATAACGGGGCGGATGACGCCACCCGCTGCGGGCGTAAGAGTCCATACAATGCTGCCGCTTTAGCGAGAATTCAGCCTGAATTGTTCAAGGGTGAGGAAGAGGAGTTCACCCGCATCAAGCCATGGGATGGATTCTCCATGTACAATCCTCCAAGCTGGGTAAGTTATATCTCCCTGCTCCCATTTTTCCCGCATTCTTTGTCATAAGTATTCATCTTGCCACTTTGCGGCAGGAACTGCGAAAAGCCATAAAGGAGGTCAGCAGCCCTTCTCCACAACCAGAGGACCCTGACCGGGCCCTCGACTCCGGACTTGAAGAAGATCCGGTTATATTCATGGAGATGATAGACCGGCAGTTTTGTCAGTTAAGCTACGATGATGCCATGGTGGCCATTACGGCCGACTATCCCGGACTGCTCCCTGCATCGCACGTAAGAAAAACCAAAAATCCCAACTCCAAAACTAGGATCCCCTTTTAGACACTTCACCTACCATATACACATGGCATTTTTACAAGGAAGGCATTCAGGACGCCCTGCCGAACCCGTAGCCACGCGCCAACAGGAGGCACCGAGGCCGGGTAGGCCAAAAAGGAAGGCGGTCAGGACGGAGACGCCGACACAAAGGTATAACAAACCCCGCTCCCTGGTTGTTGTCTTTCTCGAAATATAATGACGCCCGTGTTTCTTTAACAGAAAAAATGCTCGCCGGAATATGTCCGGCGATGTTACTAATCACGCTTCCACCAGCCGAGCGCCAGGACCGAACATAGAGGCGGAAGCCGATATGGGGCGGGCGCCGGATAATCCCCCTACAGAGGATGCAGATAGATTATACGCTACAAACTCAGAGGTGGAAAGCGCCATGAATCATAGGCGCCGCCGGGCCGTACTCCGTGACGCTTGTTTCTCACCAGAGGCATTTGATGCCTTCAATTCTGGAGAAGCGTACCTCCGAGCTGCTCAAGATGGTCTAGCCAGAGCCAGGGATCAGTATGTAAAGGATGTACGGGTAAGTAAATCTGACGATTTATATGTATCAGTAGCCCCTGAGACTTGAAACAGTTAGCAGAACTGATTTAAGGATCATCTTTATTGTGCAGGTTCTTACAGAGAAGAATACTAGGCTGTCACAGGAGCTAGAGGAATGCAAGACCCAACTACGGGCTACTGTGGCCGCATTGCAGGAACCAAAAAAGTCACCTGTTGGTAACATTTACTTTAAAGAATGATGGTTACCATATAATGTGCGGCATGGCTGCAGATCTAACAACAGATGTTGTAGATGAATCCGAAGAAAATCCGGAGGACCAGCATGTTATGCGACAACTAGAGGCTGGCAAACGCGTGCTTACTGAGGTTAGGCGGGAGAAAAACAATCTCCAAGATGTCAATATTAAGCTGAGCGTGGAACTAAAAGACCTTCGGGGCCAGCTTGCGGACTCTGAGAAGGAGAATAAGCGGCTTCAGCGCGGCATTTTCAGTAAGTGCTTGAACGAATCCTTTTAAAGGAGTTCGGCGAAGAAGCCGACTAACAGCGTTATGTCTGTAGGTATGCTGACGGGTCGTCCCGCGGAGGAAATGCCCGGGTCTGCAGGTGATCTTCTCTAGCTGTCACATCTGCACAAACAAGTTCGGCAGGTGATGCAGGGTGTTGCCCAGGCCTTGTGGCCGTCCGTCTCCCTGCCAGAGGGCGTTGCAGAGCTTGCGGAGAAGCTCAAGGGAGCACGGCGGCGCTTCTGATTATGGAAGATATCAGTCTGCCGACAGGGTGCCAGAGAAGACTGGGCCATGGTGAAGACACGGTATACCAAGGCAGGCCCAAATCACATGGCCGAGGTCGGACCTGTGGGGCCCGACGAAAAAGAAATCCCCGTTAGCTTAGTTTATGGGCAAGTAGAATTAGCCGCAAAGTATTTCCAACAGGATTGTAAGCTAGACCGCCTGTTGGATGGTATAGAAGAGGAATTTAGTCAGTCTGCATGACTATGCAATGAAAGTGACATGTATAATGCCTTCTAGCCGGATTGTAGATCATTTGTCTTGGTGGACCTTTTCGCTTCAACCTCGGGACCCGATAGTCTGGAGTGTATCCGAATACCCGCGCAGTTATATAAGAACCGGGGTATGCGTGGAGACCAGGCGTAGGGGTCATTAGTGCTTGAATAGACAAGTGCCCAACTGGTTATGTTCTATTACATGGGTAGTAAGAAACATCTTCCAAGGAGAATAGTTCCGTTAAGGGTTCCTTTCCCTGGGTAAGCATGCCCTAAAGTGCATGTCCGGACTGCAATAGGAAACGCAGGAAAAACATCTGGGGGCAGATATGGACAATAAATAAAAATCACCTTTTGTTCACCGACCGAATATTCCCTTAAGAACGCTAGCTTTCAGCTTCACCCAGTCTGAGGTACACATCCGGCTGACCCGGCAGTAACAATCGTAGAGGTGCTCCCCTTATGCCCTAGCCGAATTAACGGGAACGTAGGGCATAAATACAAGAGCCAGGCAACCCAGCTTGGCCAAAACTTAAGTCATATCGATGCATATAATGGCAAAAAAAGGTACATGCGGAAGCATGACGCATGTGCGGGGCCTGAGGCCCAGATAAATAATTAAGCTTCTGTGAAAGAAGCCCCCAGGTATGATGAGCGTGGCTGGCGCATCTATAAGGTGCAAGCGAGGCACGGGTTGGCCCTTGAAGGCCTAGAGAAAGAATAAAAGAAAGGAAGAAAGAAAAACAAGACAGATAATGTATATGCAAAAAATGGACAAAGGGAGGGGACGAACATAGAGTCCGGTGCTAGGCGTAGAATCTTCGGAGCCTGGCCGCATTCCATGGGTTCGGCTCGAGTCGACTAGTCGATGCATCCCGCAGTTGGTACGCTCCACCGGTCAGAACTTGGTCAATAATGAAGGGACCTTCCCATTTGGGCTCGAGCTTGTTCTTTTTCTTATCCAGCAGGTGTAGAACTAGTTCACCAACGTTATAAGTTTTGGCCCGTACTTCTCTGCTTTGGTATCTATGAGCCTGTTGCTGATAAAATGCGGAACGGGCTTTGGCTACGTCGCGCTCCTCCTCCGGGGTGTCCAGATTGTCCTGCCGGTCGAGCTCGGCTTCTCTTTCTTTGTACATGCGCACTCGAGGTGAGTCATGAATTATGTCACAGGGCAAGACTGCCTCTGCGCCGTACACCATAAAGAAGGGTGTATATCCGGTACTACGATTCGGCGTGGTCCGCAGCTCCCAGAGTACGGAGTCGAGCTCCTCTACCCAGTGCGTGTTAGACTCCGTTAAGGAACGCACTAATCTGGGTTTAATGCCGCTCATTATAAGACCGTTTGCTTGCTCGACTTGCTCGTTGGTTTGTGGGTGATAGACTGAAGCATAATCGAGCTTAATGCCCATTTTGCTGCACCAGAGTTTTACCTCATCGGCTGTGAAGTTTCTGCCATTGTCAGTGATGATGCTGTGGGGGACGCCATAACAGTGTACGACCCCAGATATGAAGTCTATCACTAGTCCGGATTCGGCTATTTTAACAGGTTTAGCCTCTATCCATTTGGTGAATTTATCCACCATGACCAGTAGTATTTTTTATTGTGGGTTCCCTCTTTAAGGGGTCCAACCATGTCAAGCCCCCAGACCACGACGGGCCACGTAATGGGGATTGTTTGTAGGGCGGTGGGTGGCATGTGGCTTTGATTTGCAAAGAGCTGGCAACCGGTGCAACGTTGGACCAAGTCCTGTGCATCTGCCCGGGCCGTTGGCCAATAGAATCCTGTACGGAAGGCCTTGCTTACAAGAGCCCGGGCTGCGGCATGGTGACCGCCAAGTCCGGCGTGGATTTCTGCCAAAAGGTTCCGCCCTTCCTCTTCGGAGATGCACCTTTAAAGGACTCCGGTAGTGCTTTTTTATACAATTCTCCCACGTGGACCCTGTAGGCCTTAGATCGCCGCACTATGCAGCGTGCCTCATTTTGGTCCTCTGGAAGTTCCTGCCTAGTTATGTAGGCCAGGAATGGTTCTGTCCACGGGGCGATAATGGCCATTATTACGTGGGCTGAAGGTGTTATTTCGGTGGCGGAGCCTCCGATTGTGTCAAAGTATTCGGTATCGTGCATTTTGGCTGGGTCCGGACTATTGTTACCGGTGTCCCCTTCCCATACTACAGATGGCTTGAACAGCCTTTCCAGAAATATGTTGGGGGCCGCGTCACGTTTTGCACCAATGCGGGCGAGAATATCCGCCGCTTGATTGTTTTCCCGAGCCACATGGTGAAATTTGAGTCCCTCGAACCGAGCTGACATTTTTAGGACGGCGTTTTGGTAGGCCGCCATTTTTGGATCCTTAGCGTCAAAGTCTCCATTTATTTGGGATATTGCAAGGTTCGAATCCCCACACACCTCTAGGTGTTGAATGCCCATGGAGACTGCCATCCGAAGACCATGCAACAGAGCTTCGTATTCGGCTACGTTGTTGGAGTCTGTATACAATATTTGCAGTACGTACTGAACGGTATCTCCAGTTGGGGGCGTTAGGACGACGCCAGCCCCTAGACCAGCCAGCATTTTAGAACCGTCGAAGTGCATGATCCAATTGGAGTATGCGTCGTACTCTTTAGGGAGTTCGGCCTCCATCCATTCGGCGACAAAGTCAGCCAATACTTGCGACTTAATGGCCCGTCGAGGTTTGTATGTTATGTCTAACGGGAGGAGCTCAATGGCCCATTTAGCAATCCGGCCCGTAGCGTCGCGGTTGTTTATAATATCATTAAGTGGCACTTCTGAGGCTACTGCAATCGAACACTCTTGAAAGTTGTGCCGCAGCTTCCAGGATGCCATGAATACCGCATAGGCTATCTTTTCATAATGTGGGTACCGTGATTTGCATGGAGTGAGGACAGTGGATACATAGTATACCGGCTTTTGAAGAGGGAATTTATGTCCGGCAGCTTCTCATTTGACGACGAGCACTGTGCTTACAACTTGATGAGTTGCCGCAATGTACAACAGCATTGGTTCGCCGATGTTTGGCGCGGCCAGAGTTGGGTTGGTTGCCAAAATGGCCTTTATTTCTTCCAATCCGGCTGTGGCAGCGTCCGTCCACTCAAAGTGTTTGGTGCGCCGAAGGAGGCGATAAAGGGGTAAAGCCTTTTCTCCTAAGCGGGAGATAAAGCGGCTTAGAGCCACCACGCATCCAGTTAACTTCTGGATTTGTTTGAGGTCTGTTGGGGTAGCCAACTGTGACAAAGCTTGGATTTTGGCCGGATTGGCTTCAATACCTCTACTGGAGACAATGAAACCCAGGAGCTTTCCGGCTGGTACGCCGAAAACACATTTTTCCGGATTGAGCTTGATGTCGTATGTTTGGAGGTTGTCGAATGTGAGCCTCAAGTCATCTATCAAAGAGTCGACGTGCTTGGTTTTGATGACCACATCGTCTACGTATGCCTCTACTGTTTTGCCGATTTGTTTCTCCAGACATGTCTGAATCATGCGCTGATATGTTGCGCCGGCGTTTTTGAGCCTAAAAGGCATTATATTGAAACAGAAGGGACTGTATGGTGTGATGAATGTCGTTGTAGCTTGGTCGGACTCCGCCATGTTGATTTGGTGGTAACCGGAGTATGCGTCGAGGAAACACAATGACTCGTGTCCTGCGGTGGCATCGATAATTTGATCGATGCGGGGGAGGGGGAAGGGATCCTTTGGGCAAGCTTTATTGAGGTCCTTGAAATCGACACAAAGGCGCCAGGATTTATCCTTCTTTGGTACCATCACCAGGTTTGCTAGCCAGTCTGGGTGTTTTATTTCTCTAATGAATCCGGCCTCCAATAACTAGGCTAGTTCCTCTCCCATGGCTTGTCTCTTAGGTTCAGAGAAACGCCGAAGAGCCTGCTTGACCGGCTTGAATCCCTTTAGAATATTGAGGCTGTGCTCGGCCAGCCTGCGTGGGATTCCTGGCATGTCTGAAGGGTGCTAGGAAAAAATGTCCCAGTTCTCACGTAGGAACTCTCGTAGTGCGGCATCTACGTCAGGGTTTAATTGTGCCCCGATGGAAGCTGTTTTTGTAGGGTCAGTTGGATGGACTTGGAATTTCACTATTTCATCCGCCGGTTTAAAGGAGGTGGACTTGGATCTCTTATCGAGTATCACCTCGTCCCTGTTCACCGTGGAGCGCAGCGCAGTCAGTTCCTCAGCCGCTAGGGCTTCGGATAATGCCTCGAGGGCCAGTGCGGCTGTCTTGTTTTCGGCGCGGTGTGCTGTGTCTGGATCACTAGCAAGAGTGATAATTCCATTGGGCCCGAGCATTTTGAGCTTCATGTACCCGTAATGGGGTATGGCTTGGAAGATTGTGAACGCCTCCCGCCCTAACAGGGCATGGTAACCGCTACTGAACGGGGCCACTTGGAACGTAATCTCTTCGGACCTATAATTCTCAGGCGTGCCGAACACCCCATCTAGTGTGATTTTGCCTGTACAGCGCGCTTCCCGACTGGGGATTATTCCTCTAAAGGTTGTGCTGCTTCGCTCGATGCGGTTCCAGTCTATTTCCATTTTTTGAAGGGTTTCCTCATAGATGAGGTCTAATCCGCTGCCGCCGTCCATGAGTACCTTGGTGAGTTGAAAGTCGTCCACAATTGGACTGAGGACCAGTGCGGCTGGTGCTCGGGCTGTTCGGAATTTAGGTTCATCACTGGCATTGAAGGTAATAGCCGTGTCACTCCATGGATTTATTGCTGCTATGTGGCAGATTTCGGCCATGCTGCGGAGTGTTCGCTTGCGCCTATTATTTGACGCAAATGTCTCAAAGACTGTTAACACCGTATTGTTATCCGCGGGATGGTGCTCTATGGCATTTGGGATAAGAAGATCCTCACCACTTTTGGCCACCTGCCGGAGTATCCAACATGCTCTAAGGCTGTGCGTTGGTATTGTATCCGCTGTACTATGAATTTTACAGGGTCCATTGAGCCATCCCTCCAGTACGGTTCCATGCCCTATAGAGGGTTTTTGCTTTTTGGTAGTTGACCCGGGTGGCTTTTGATAGTGCACCCTTTTATTTCGGACTGGGTTCGTATTTAGGGCCAGATTATCCCAAAAGTTTGTTTCGGTTTTCCAGGCACTTTCCATCGCACAGTACTTTCATACTATGGACGCCAAGTCAGCAAAGCGTGATATCTCACGGTGATTTATGGCGTTAAGGATTCCCTTGTCCGTGCAATTATTGCAGAAAAATAAGATTGCGTCTTCCTCGCGACAGTCCTTAACCTTGTTCATCGCAAGGAGGAATCTGGCTCAATAGTGATGTACTGTTTCCTGGGGCTCTTGCCTCATGTGGGAAAGATCGCTTATGTTTGGGTGGTTGGGTGGAATTGAATCCGAACCCTTACCCGATCTGGGATCCAGGGGCCGAGGAATTTACAATTTTGGAAATTCTAGTTCCGGGGTGTTGCCCGGTAATCCTGGCCCGTTGCCTGACTCTAAGTTCAGGGATTGGATGTTTTCCTCCCGCGAACAGGTATCCGGCTCGGAGAGCTCAGGAATCCGGACATAGTTGGTCCTCAATTGGAGGAGAGGTCGCCGCATTATTCCTCCACCACTGCAATATGATGGGTGACCGGCGGAGAGTTAATCTCCCTTTGATCGGGTTTAAGCCCAATCCGATCATAGTCCGTATCGACTCCCAGGGCGGCGATGCGATCCAAGAGCTCGTTTAGGGAGGCAAGCTCCACCGGATCCATCTGTTCGGCGAGTGCCGATTTAACGTGGAGGCTGTTTTCGATGACCCGAGAAGTCATCGTCGGCGCGGCGGCCGAACAGGCGGTCATGACGAAACCGCCTAGCCGGAGAGTTTGGCCAATAGCCAAGCTCCCCCAACAGTAGTATCGTCTTTAAAGACGAGATGAGACATCCTTCCTTCTGGCGATGTCACAGAGGAACTCTCAATGAAAGCACCAATGTCAGTGTCAAAACCGGCGGATCTCGGGTAGGGGGTCCCGAACTATGCGTCTAAGGCGGATGGTAACAGGAGGCAGGGGACACGATGTTTTACCCAGGTTCGGGCCCTCTTGATGGAGGTAAAACCCTACGTCCTGCTTGATTTATTCTTGATGATATGGGTATTACAAGAGTTGATCTACCACGAGATCGGAGAGGCTAAACCCTAGAAGCTAGCCTATGGTACGATTGTATGTTGTCCTACGGACTAAAACCCTCTGGTTTATATAGACACCAGAGGGGGCTAGGGTTACACCAGGTCAGTTACAAAGGAGGAGATATACATATCCGTGTTGCCTAGCTTGCCTTCCACGCCAAGTAGAGTCCCATCCGGATACGAGACGAAGTCTTCAATCTTGTATCTTCATAGTCCAATAGTCCGGCCAAAGGATATAATCCAGCTATCCGGATACCCCCTAATCCAGGACTCCCTCACCGGCCCTCCCCCCAACTCCACTCCTTTATATACATGGCCAGGGGGCACCCCATAGACACACAAGTTGATCATTGATCCCTTAGCCGTGTGTGATGCCCCCTCCACCGTAATCCACCTCGATCATATCGTAGTGGTGCTTAGGTGAAGCCCTGCGTCGGTAGCAACATAATCACCATCATCACGCCGTCGTGCTGACGGAACTCTCCCGTGAAGCTCTGCTGGATCGGAGTTCGTGGGACGTCATCGAGTTGAACGTGTGCTGAACTCGGAGGTGCCGTACGTTCGGTACTTGGATCGGTCGGATCGTGAAGACGTACGACTACATCAACCGCGTTCTCATAACGCTTCCGCTTACGGTCTACGAGGGTACATGGACGATACTCTCCTCTCTCGTTGCTATGCATCACCATGATCTTGCGTGTGCGTAGGAAAATTTTGAAATTACTACGTTCCCCAACAATTGCTTAGTTAGTACGCTTGAAGTATTATTGTTTTTATGTCAATATTAAACTTTTGTCTTGAATATTTCGGATATGAACATTCATGCCACAATAAAGAAAATTACATTGAGAATTATGCTAGGTAGCATTCCACATCAAAAATTCTGTTTTTATTATTTACCTACTCGAGGACAAGCAGGAATTAAGCTTGGGGATGCTTGATACGTCTCCAACGTATCTATAATTTTTTATTGTTCCATGCTATTATATTATCTGTTTTGGATGTTAATGGGCTTATTTATACACTTTTATATTATTTTCGGGACTAACCTACTAACCCAAGGCCTAGTGCAAATTGTTGTCTTTTTACCTATTTCAGTGTTTCGCAGAAAAGGAATATCAAATGGAATCCAAATGGAATGAAACCTTTGGGAGAGTTATTTTTGGAACAAACGTGATCCAGGGGACTTGAAGTAGACGTCAAGAAATCAACGAGGTGGCACAAAGCAGGGAGGCGCGCCTGCTCCCCTGGGCGCGCCCCCCATCCTCGTGGGCCCCTCGTGGCTCCACCGACCTACTTCTTCCTCCTATATATACCCATATACCCCGAAAACATCCAGGAGCACCACGAAACCCTATTTCCACCGCCGCAACCTTCTGTACCCAAGAGATCCCTTCTTGGGGCCTTTTTCGGACCTCTGCCGGAGGGGGAATCGGTCACGGAGGGCTTCTACATCAACACCATAGCCTCTCCGATGATGTGTGAGTAATTTACCTCAGACCTTCGGGTCCATAGTTATTAGCTAGATGACTTCTTCTCTCTCTTTGGATCTCAATACAATATTCTCCTCGATCTTCTTGGAGATCTATTTGATGTAACTCTTTTTGTGGTGTGTTTGTCGAGATCTGATGAATTGTGAGTTTATGATCAAGTTTATCTATGAACAATATTTGATTCTTCTCTGAAATCTTTATGTATGACTGGTTATCTTTGCAAGTCTCTTCAAATTATCAGTTTGGTTTAGCCTACTAGATTGATCTTTCTTGCAATGGGAGAAGTGCTTAGCTTTGGGTTCAATCTTGCGGTGTCCTTTCCCGGTGACAGCAGGGGCAGCAAGGCACGTATTGTATTGTTGCCATCAAGGATAAAAAGATGGGGTTTATATCATATTGCTTGTGTTTATCCCTCTACATCATGTCATCTTGCTTAATGCATTACTTTGTTCTTATGAACTTAATACTCTAGATGCATGCTGGATAGCGGTCGATGTGTGGAGTAATAGGAATAGATGTAGAATCATTTCGGTCTACTTGTCGCAGACGTGATGCCTATATACATGATTGTAGGATCGAAAGTATGTCTAGAGGGGGGTGATTAGACTACTTGACCAAATAAAAACTTAACCTTTTCCCAATTTTAGTTCTTGGCAGATTTTAGCTATTGTAGGACAAGTCAAGCAATCATCACACAATTCAAGCAAGCATGCAAAGAGTATATTGGCAGCGGAAAGTAAAGCATGCAACTTGCAAGAATGTAAAGGGAAGGGTTTGGAGAATTCAAACACAATTGGAGACACGGATGTTTTTCCCGTGGTTCGGATAGGTGGTGCTATCCTACATCCACGTTGATGGAGACTTCAACCCACGAAGGGTAACGGTTGCACGAGTCCACGGAGGGCTCCACCCACAAAGGGTAATGGTTGCGCGAGTCCACGGAGGGCTCCACCCACGAAGGGTCCACGAAGAAGCAACCACCCACAAAGGGTCCATGAAGAAGCAACCTTGTCTATCCCACCATGGCCATCGCCCACGAAGGACTTGCCTCACTAGCGGTAGATCTTCACGAAGTAGGCGATCTCCTTGCCCTTACAAACTCCTTGGTTCAACTCCACAATCTTGTCGGAGGCTCCCAAGTGACACCTAGCCAATCTAGGAGACACCACTCTCCAAGAAGTAACAAATGGTGTGTAGGTAATGAACTCCTTGCTCTTGTGCTTCAAATGATAGTCTCCCCAACACTCAACTCTCTCTCATAGGATTTGGATTTTGTGGAAAGAAGATTTGAGTGGAAAGCAACTTGGGGAAGGCTAGAGATCAAGATTCATATGGTAGGAATGGAATATCTTGGTCTCAACACATGAGTAGGTGGTTCTCTCTCAGAACATATGAGTTGGAATTGTGTATGTGTTCTGATGGCTCTCTCCATGAATGAAGAGGAGGTGGAGGGGTATATATAGCCTCCACACAAAATCCAACCGTTACACACAGTTTTCCAATCTCGGTGGGACCGAATCAACAAACTCGGTTGGACCGAAAATGTAAACCTAGTGACTGTTAGAGATTTTCCGTGGGACTGACATGCAACTCGGTAGGACCGATATGGTTAGGGTTTGGGCATAACGTAATCTCGGTGAGACCGATTACACAAACTCGGTGAGACTGAATTTGGTAATTAGCTAACCAGAGAGTTGGTCAGGCAAACTCGGTGGGACCGATTTGCTCTTTCGGTGAGACCGAAAAGTTACAAAAAGGAAACACTAAATTTACATTGCAATCTCGGTGGGACCGATCCGCTCTTTTGGTGAGACCGAAAAGTTACGAAAGGGAAACAGAGAGTTTGCAATCCCATCTCGGTGAGACCGAGATCCCTATCGGTAGAACCGAATTGCTAGGGTTTGGCGGTGGCTTATGACAAGTGAAACTCGGTGGCGCCGGATAGGAAGAATCGGTAGGACCGAGTTTGGCTTAGGATTTAGGTCATATGTGGATATGGGGAAAATAGTTGAGGGTTTTGGAGCATATCACTAAGCACATGAAGCAAGAGGCTCATTAAGCAACACCTCATCCCTCCTTGATAGTATTGGCTTTTCCTAAAGACTCAATGTGATCTTGGATCACTAAAATATAAAATGAAGAGTCTTGAGCTTTTGAGCTTGAGCCAATTCTTTGTCCTTAGCATTTTGAGGGTTCCACTTTCATATCCATGCCATGCCAATCATTGAGCTTTCCTGAAATAATCATCTTGGAATAGCATTAGCTCAATGAGTTATATGTTGTTATGAATTACCAAAACCACCTAGGGATAGTTGCACTTTCAATCTCCCCCTTTTTGGTAATTGATGACAACATATAGATCAAAGCTTCGACAAATGATAATGAGCATGAAATATATCGTCGCTTTGAGAAGTATGTGATAAGTAAGAGCTCCCCCTAAATTTGTGCATATTTAAAATTTGCTTTGGACTGCAAATTCACAAGGAGTTAGAGTCATGGGTTACTCTTCCATGTCACATACATCTTGGTGGAGCGCTTAAAATGATAAGAATGAAATACATGCACTCATCACCAAGAAAAGTGAATGATCACATAAGATAGATAAGATAATAGCATTAAGTGTAGCTTATGATCAAACACATGATCATCAATGTCTTACAGATAATGACATAGTATCTCAAGCACTCAAAAGCAAACAAAGTTCGAAAAACCACCAAATAAAGCAAGAGAGAAAAAACAACACTCTCTCTCTCTCTCGAAGCCTATGATCTATACATTTTCTCCACCTTTGGCAACAAGTTACCAAAAAGTTCCTAGAAAATGCATAGTGCTAGATCGACACTCAGGCTTGATCTTCAGGTGGTGGTGGAGTCCGGAGCACTCCAAGGACGAAGCCTTCTGTAGACGTGGTCGGAGTCGAGGCTGAAGTAGATGCTGGAGCTGGTGGAACTGAAGCTGTAGCTGGTGCAGAAGTGCTGGCTCTGGTGTCAGCAACTAGCACTGCAGATGACCTCGGACCTCGTGGCACTCTGGCAAAGGCATCAGTTGTAGTCCTGCCTCTCCTCTCCTGCATGTCATCCTGGAGCTGCTCCACGGTAGTCTGAATCTCTGTCACCTTGACATCCAAGTCATAGAACTTTTGTTCCATGATCCTCTCTAAGCTTGCCTGGTTTTGAGTTAGGGTGGCTAGTCCTTTCTCAATCCGCAGGGTGGATGCAATCAGGTAACCAAGCTGCTCTTGTTTGGTTTTCAAGAAATACTCAGATGCCTCCTCTTGAGTTGGCATCTTGGCAGCTTTCTCCTTCCTTGCCTTCTCCTTCTTGGCTTGTGCTTGGGCAGATGATGGCTCATTCTCAGTCATGACAACTTGATTATCCTCAAAATCTGGACGGATGGGCAAGTGTTCCTTGTCCAACAAGTATATGCCCGTGCCCATCTTGGAGTTAATGAGCTCCTGAATTTGTGGGGCATACCCACAGCTCCTCTTCTGATCTGCTGCAGTCCTCTTGATGGTCTCTACCATGAGGCTCATCACCTTGAACTTCTGTGGCACATCAAAGATATGAAGCAAATTGATTGCATGGCCTCTGATCATCTTGTGATCACCTGACTTGGGCAAGAGAGTGTGCCTCAAAATCCAATTAATAGTTGGCAGCCCTGACAGAAGATAATGCACTGAGCCAAATTTGAAAGTTTCAAGTGCCTCGTTTGGAATTTCCTTGTACATGTTGGACATAGAGTTGTGGTCCATCTTCTTCTTGGCATAGATATCCAAGTCATCCTCATGCTCCTCTGGGGCATTGACGAGCTGTGCCCACTCAGCAACAGTAGATTGGTACCTCGTACCTTCAGACATCCATGTAATCCTTCCATCTGGGTAGAAGTGTGATGTGAAGTAGAATTGCATGATAAGCTCCTCGTTCCACTTTGTGAGCTTCTGCCCAACAAAGTCTGCAACTCCACAAGCACTAAAGCTGTCATACACTCCAGGGTAGTGTTCCTCATTTTCCTTCATGTAGGTCCAGTCGACCCATCTCATGTCACAAACAATGGGCTTCTTGTCAAGCAGTACTGTCTCATAGAAATCTTGTTGTTCCTTGGTGTGAAATCTGTAATCCACAGCAGTCCTTCTCCTTGAAGCATACGGATCTGCTTCTCTCCACTTCCTGAGCCCTGAGTCTCTCCTGAGCTTCATATCCTCAGCCACAGGATGAGCATCGTTGTGGTCTGGGATCTTGGGCTTGAGTTTTCTGAGAACTTGCTCTTCATCATCTTCTTCTGCAGCTTCAGGCACTGGGGCCTTGTTCTTCTCAGCAGCTGGGATACTTCTTGTATTCCTCTTTGGTGCAGACTTGGGCTTGGAGGCAGCTTTGGGTGCTTCTTTGGGCTTAGATGCAGCAGCCCCTGTCCTGATAGCATCACCCATAAGCTTAGGTGCCTTAGGTGCTGCTGCAGCAACCTCTTCTTCTTCCTCTTCTTCCATGATGGAAGCCTTTCCAAGCACTCTGGCTACGGTCTTCTTGACCCTTTCCTTCCTTTTCTTGCCTTCAGCAGCAACTGGCTCTATGGGAGTGGGCTTCTCAGAAATCTTGGTTGAAGCTCTGGCCTTTGGCATAGGATGCCTGCCTGCTGGGCTTTTGATCTTTAAGCCTGGCTTTGTGCCCTGTGCTGGCTCAACTCTCTTGGAAGTTGCTTCCTCTTCTGCCACATAGTCTTCATCCTCAGAATCTGAAGTTCTCTTCTTCCTCTGTCTGGTGGCAGCTTTTGGTAAATTGCTAGGAGTACTTCTGCTGCCATCATCTGAAGAGCTGGAGGGACTAGTGCCCTCACTCATCTGCACTTGCTGCTCTGACAAGTTCTGGCTGTCACTCTGATCAGAATGTTGCAAACTCTGACTGCTGGCCCTGTGAATAGTTTATAGATGAGGTAGAATAGATGAGCATCACAAAATGCAGAGATTTTTGCAAAAGAATGATCCAAAAACTTAGTTTTAGTTTCCCACTGAAATCATCTCGGATCTACCGATTTTTAAACTTGGTGATACCGAAGCAGTTTTGGAACCTAAACTAGTGAACTCGGTCAGCCGAGTCACAGTTCGGTGGCACCGAGACTGCTAGGGTTTCACAAAGTTCCAAAATCGGTCACACCGATAAGTAATTCTCGGTCAGACCGAGTCTCACTTGTGCAATGGCATAAGCCAAATCGGTGGAACCGAGTTTTTCAACTCGGTGGGTCCGAGATGGTTTCGGCGGAAACCTAACCCTAAAATTTTTGAATCAAAACTAATCTACGAACGCATTGACTGGATAGGAGTGTTTCAATCGTGGCAAGAATCATGATGATCACAATGTGCTAAGAATCAGATTGGAGAATAGCACAAAGATCGAGTCCATACCCTAGTTCGGCGGAGACTCGCTACGGCGGCAACGGCGGGGTAGAATTCCGTTGACGGCGACGGAGACCAGCGACTGGAGGCGGCTGGCGGCAAGGAGACGATCCGGAGACCAAGTTGGTAGAGCAGGCTATCGCACGGGCGAAGGGGTTTGGAGAAATTTCCAAATTTTTGCCCGTGACTATATATAGCCCGACCCTGTCGGTGTGACCGAGTGGAACAACTCGGTGGCACCGAGATTCATAACTACAAGCAGTTACTGAAACTCGGTGTGACCGAAAGGTTCAAATCGGTTGCACCAAGATCGAAAACCTAGATCAACTTAATGATCTCGGTAGGACCGAGAGTAGTCTATGACGAATCGGGGACTCCGAGCGCTCCTCACACAGAGTGGTTCGAATCTGACTTGATCAAATTTTGTGATGTAGCATGAATAGAGTTTGAGACGAGAAAAGCATAGATAGCTAGAGGAGGTTCTTAGGCATTCTTGTCCATCCACTTGGCAAAAGGAAATAAAACCGAACAATCAAAACAACAAGTGGATGTCCTCGAATGAGTAAAATATGCAACCGGCATGCTCACACAATAAGATGGCAAATAAAATATGTGACAAGGCATGCACAACCAATTCTAGCATCTATCAAGCAATTTGCGATGACTAGGTCATCTATATATGAGTATATTGACCTAGGAGTCAAGTGAGAACACTTGATCATAGGTCATACTCATCGTTTAAGCTCAAGTGGGATTACCACTTTTACATAAAGCATTGTTGTGTTCACATCTTTAGAGTTGCGTTAGCTCAAGTCTTAGAGTAAAGCTCCCCCTAGATGTGATATCCCCCCTTAGAGGGATGAACTAACCTCGGGTTTTGTCGATGATGACTTCATGTAGATGTTGAAGATGTGGATGCTCAATGTTGATGTAGATCACTTGGAGCTATCCATTTAAGTGAATTGCACTTTCAATACCTACATGGGTTAGTCCCACAAGGAACAAACAAGGATATCCATAGACATAGAGTGATGCACACACAAGATGATGTCCATGAAAACTTTTAGGTTACCTTGTCCCTTGTCTTACCAACAAGAGGGTTTGTGACTCCTTGAACTAGTGCAAGATGTGGAAGTTGATTGCACTTGTTCTTGCCAAAATGATAAGAGTGAAGTATGTTGGCGGAGTCACCCTCAAGAACTCTCTAGTTCTTCTTCTTTTGGATCCACATCATCTTGATGGGAATCCTTGGAGTTGTAGTCGTACTTGATGAAGTGGAACTTGAAGTAGTCTTGGGAATCCACTTGACTAAGGTCTTAGGAGCTTCTTCAAATGCGTCAATTTCCTCTTGAAGCTTGTCCTTGCCTTTTTGCTTGTAGTCTTGTGGTGGAAGATCATCTTGAGCTTGTGTCCCCTTGAAAGAAGTATCATACTTCTCTTGTTGAGGAACAAACTTTGTCTTGGGGTATTGATCTTCTTCCCACTCAACTCCATTGGCATTGAACTTTCATTCAAAACCAACACCTTGATTCTTCCGGTGCATTCCTTGCTTGCGCACAATTTCCTCGAATTGCTTACTCCCGGCAAGGCTTTTGTACACTCCTTTATCTATAATTCCCTTCAATAAGCTATTTTCTTGCTCAAGTGTAACTTGGCTAAGAGAATCATTAGTGGAATCAAGAGAACTACTAGAAGCAACAATATTGGATTTAGCATGATCATTGTTACTACTAGAGGAAGAATCTTTCTTGTTCTTGTTACTAGACTTGACTTGAGGCATGTAAGTGGATAAGAGTAAACGCTTGGCAATGTAAGAAGAACTTTTCTTGCGGAGATCATCATTGATTGCTTTTAAGAACTCATGCTCTTGCTCAAGATTGAGCTTTTCAAAGCGTAATTTCTCATGAGCTCTTAAAAGTTCTCGATGATCTTCGAAGATAGTTTCATGAGCTAACTTAAGAGTGTTTAGTTCTTTAGTTAGAGCCTCAATCTTCTCCTTATCATTGTCATTCATTTTATCTTGATTAGCATGGTTAATTGACGTTTCATCATAGTATTCATCATTAGAGTTGTCAACAAGCAAATCATCACCTAACAAGTCATCTTCATCACTATTGAAATCAACATACTCGGGGTGTGTTACCTTAGGACCTTTGGCCATGAAGCATCTTCCAATTCCTTCATTTGGTGAGTCAAATATGTCGTAGGAGTTGGTTGACACAAGTGCTAGACCGGCAACACCTTCATCTTGAGTATCTTCGGAGTCGGAGTGATAACTTCTCTCGGAGTGGCTGTCGGAGTCGGAGCCGGATACCCATTCACCAACATGAGCTTGATGTCTTCGTTTTGTGTAGCTCCTTGATGATTTTTCCTTCCTTTCCGAATCCTTGCTTCTCCGTGAGTATCTTCGTTCATAACGATCATCTCTACTCCTTCTCTCTCTTGGTGGTGATTCTTTGCTTCTTCTTTTTGGAGAATCTTCTCTTCTCTTGTAGGGAGCCGTACACTCATTGGAATCTTCTCTTCTCTTGTAGGGAGCCGTACACTCATTGGAATCTTCTCTTCTCTTGTAGAAGAACTCTTCAATGATCATGCCTAGATATTCTCATAATTATGCACTTTTCTATCAATTGCTTGACGGTAATTCGTTCACCCATCGTAATACTTATGCTATCTTGAGAGAAGCCACTAGTGAAACCTATGGCCCTTGGGTCTATTCTCTATTATATTAATCTCCCGTCAACTAGCTATTTCTGGCACCGTTTATTTTGCAATCTTTACTTTCAATCTATATCATAAAAATACCAAAAATATTTATCTTATTATTATTATCTTTATCAGATCTCACTCTCGTAAGTGATCGTGAAGGGATTGACAACCCCTTTATCACGTTGGTTGCGAGGTTCTTATTTGTTTGTGTAGGTACGAGTGACTTGCGTGTAGTCTCCTACTGAATTGATACCTTGGTTCTCAAAAACTGAGGGGACTATTTACGCTACTTTGCTGCATCACCCTTTCCTCTTTCCGGGAAAACCAACGCGGTGCTCAAGAGGTAGCAGTGTGTCAATGCGGGGCCGGAGTTAGTTTCTCGGTCGACGTGCCTATTTAATGACGGCAGGCGGGCGGACAGGCAGCCTGCTTGAGTGCGGTAGATATTTGTCTCGTCCCGTCTAGTAACGCCTCTCTGACATTGAACAGGCACGGAGACCGGGACACGGCGTGAGCGGTGCTCTTAGCCGGTGAGCCGCTTCAATGCCGACACCAGTGAAAGGCCACGTCAGCTCTAGGCCGACATCAATGCGGCGCTAGTGCTCTAAAGCAGCATGAATGTAGGAAACCGCTTCGGGCGAGAAAGGGCGTGGGTGAGGGAGAGGGTTTTTGATGACACTAGGTGGTCATGCGCGTGCGTGGCAGTCGCAGCCCCCCCCCCCCCCCTCTTGGCTTGCGAGAAAAAAGACATCTGAATCGGTCTACGGATGAATGGAGTATCATATTGGACAGCACGGTACAGACGAATGCACATGGTTTAAAGATCAATGATGGAGATGCCCCACCAATGTGACGCTCCTAGCAGCACATAGTCGGAAGCCCAATTCAGCCTCTCACGCTAGGTATGTAGTTAAAATGTATTTGTTCACATATTTGAAAAAGGTGTTTACACATTTTAAAAAATATGCATATAATTTCAAAACGTGTTCACTTATTTATAGAAAGATGCATCTAGGGCACGTTCATGTGCCTTTTGCAGCCGTTGGCCCATTCTATGTATAGTATAAAAGATTTGAATGAGAAAGCTTTGTGAAACTATTGACCCGGTCAAAATCGGGTGACCCAGTTTCAATTCAAGACCTCAATTGATTTTGAGCACTTTAAAATTAGGAAGCTTAGTGTTATAGACTTATACACTTGCACAATGCCCCTTGCGTTTCTACAAAGCTATAAGATACGAGGAGTTAAGTCACTCGATTAGGAAATCGTCTAAATACGTTGATGTCTTGCAGCCTTTGCACGTGGTTCACGATTGAAAAGAGCCAAAATACAATTAAAGGTCATGAGGTGAGCATTTGAGAATCTTAAGCAATCATAGTATGCCCTGTAAAAACCTAGATTCTGGCAATGTGGTTTGACTCGGTGACGAGAATGCTTGAGTGTCGCTCCTTTCTTGAAGACGTTGCTGCTAAAAAATCTCATGATCTGTGTGATATCATGAGATGATTGGTGTGGATATGGTCATTGTTGTAACTTGCCAATCATGGATCTAATCACTTTAGATTTTTCTTTTTTCCTCACGTACACATAGCTTTGACCTTATATGACTATGTTATTTTCTAGCATGTTTTGACTATGCAGAAACCGGGTGTGTGCTATTTGGGTTTGTATCCACTTGATGCTTCTTTTGAGTCAATAAAATCCACCTTTTATCAAAAAATAGTATGTCATGCGAAAGGCACAACATTTTGAATGTTGAAACATACAAGAATATGCCTTACTCGGTTGACTGTACAAGATAGTGGATCGATAGATGACAGTGTCTATTATCTCTTAGAACTACAATTTGTTCACTTGCTTGTGTAATATAAAACCGGAAGAACTTAGTATAGAAGAGAAATTGAAAACAAGCATAATGTTGAGTTGGAGTCAAGTTTATTCATTTGTTATTTGTGCCTTCGAGAGATATTGGCCTCACAAGAAAGTAGAACTATATTTTTATTTGTATTAGGTTCCACATGCGATTAAATACATTTGTTTATTTATGTCTCTTGAAAGCTTGCTAGTCCCACAATGTGTAGAGGTGCTTTTCACTATTGGTGAAGGTTGTTGGTCCCGTATGTGAGCTCACGATCAACTCCAAACTTTATAAGTAGGAAAGACTACTCAGTTATGAAAAGCACGTTTGAGAAATAGTTGCTCACATATCATTAAAGTTGTTTTGTGTTCGTATGTAGGGAATGCATTAGTTTCTTCAAAGAAACAAATATGGCTGAGTGGTTTGAAAGTAATGGATTTTAAAATTTCAAAATCTGGTTTACATATCGCTGATGTCAATTACTTTTGTGTTTAGTGAGCACTGAATGATCTGGTATTACAATGCTTGAGTAGAGAGATGTACGTGTCTCGTGTCCATAAGCATGCCACCATATAACATTTGAGTTTTGAAAATTGTTCATGTTATTTTTGAAATATATTCATGGATACATAAAAATGTTCATCTAATTTTTAAAAAGTGTTCATTTATGATAAAAAATACTTAATTTTGTGAAAATGTACATGTATTCTCGAAAATATTTATGAATGGTCAAATGTTCACGAATACAATTCCATGAAGTAAACCACAGAAAGAATTTTTGTATCGGGAAAACGACAAGAAACGCCTAGGACAACTAAAGAAAACCACCCAAACGAAATAACGATTCTGACCAGTTTGGGTCAGCCCAGTAACGAACGCTCTGTGCGAATCCCTGACAACCTGTCGTACAAAGCGTCAGATAGGGAGAACATGTCTGTTATACCGAGAACATTGCCTGCCGAGGACAGTAGTTGGCCTAGCGCTCAGGTGCTACCCACTAAATTGTTCTTTGTACATAAATCTCAAAATATATAATCTAACTATCTATATTTTTTAATAATTAAAAGTATTAGTGTGTTACTGAAAATACATATGTTAAAATTAAGTTTTTTTTTAACATCAATACAGACACGAGCGCTCATACATATGCGCATACACTTACCCCTATGAAGGCACACATGCACACCCTACCCCCTCCGAGAGACTGAGCCGGCATGACATCTTGAGATTTACAAATCCAGGAATAATGCGAGCACCAGGACTTGAACCCTGATGGGCTGGGGATACCAGTGTCCTTCTAACCATCCAATCACAGTTTGATTCACATGTTAAAACTAAGTTATTCATACAAGTGTAATGTTCATGTAATTACCAGAATTGTTTTCACATTTCAAAAATCATATAAACAAAAAAAGTGTGTAGGCAAGTTTAGCTATTGGCCTGGACCACAACAGGGCACCGTGTGAGCGAGCGACCACTATTACTCGCAATAGCTAGAAATTGCATTTTCGTGTTATGAGTAACTATCGTAGCGTTACTTTGATTTATGTATGGCATATACAATTATCGATGAAATCTTTTCCTTATGTATTTCACATCATCTAGAGAAAGCAATAGTACATGTTATACAATGTATTATAGTCAATTGTTATCTCTACCATTCAAATTTACAAGACCCTGAAATTATGAAATGATTAAAAAAATAGAAAACATGTGAAGACAAAAAAAATCCCATATAATGATGACACATCTCTTATCTTTCTTCATAAGGGATAATCTCTTGGCTAAGAGAAGGCAAGACCTCTTTTTTCCTTTGTCTCTCTTCCACCTCACCAGTTATTCATGCAATGTAAATGAACTGTTCAGCTGATGTTACCGAAAGCACAGAGTAGATAGCAGGCAACAACCAAATGTGTATTCAGAACGATTTGCAACTGTGAACTTTCTTCTCACACTTGTGAACCTATCTTAAAGACATGTATCCTTTTCTCTCATTGGTTTATTAGATCTAATGTGCAGATCATTTCTTTCACCATGACTGTTTTTTGTTTCATATATGCATATTACAGCTACAATGACCAGGTCAAGTAAATGTAGATTAGTGACAGAGGACAATCCAATCTTTGTCGAAACCAATATACTCCCTCTGTCCCAAAATATAAGAACGTTTTTGACACTACACTAGTGTCAAAAACGTTCTTATATTGTGGGACGGAGGGAGTATTTCTGAAATTCCAAATGATGTACTTTTCACAGGTGATTTAATGTACTATATGGTATGTGAGAGAATCCAACAAATGGACTTGTGCTAACTTGTTCCTTTTGCTTGTCTGTGATACAATGCTAGATAACTTTAAACTGGGAATTTATGACTT
The DNA here is from genome assembly GCF_018294505.1 of Triticum aestivum. NCBI lineage: Eukaryota > Viridiplantae > Streptophyta > Magnoliopsida > Poales > Poaceae > Triticum > Triticum aestivum. The sequence goes on along the minus strand of NC_057803.1, from coordinate 19,532,186 downwards.
CATGCAGATATTAGTGAGTCGCAGTATGGTTTCAGCCATAGATCACCGTCAATAAAAGATGTGTTCAAGTAAGGCAATGCTTGCACGTCGCTGAGCTCAAGAGCATACGGCACTCTGCCCGCCAGGTGTGCGCCATCGCCTGTACACTTGTACTCTCCATAAAACACACTCCTGGCAATGGAAATCATAGAACAAACCGATGTTAGTGTGCATTCTGAATTGATTCCAGAAAACACTAGCAGTTCAGGAGAGGCATACTGATCTCTTGAAGGATCATTCCAATCATTCCATCCATCGGAGGCGATGATATTTGACATCGTAGTGTATGCGAATACAACACGGGAGTAAGGTCTCCATGCTCGCCCGAGCCATATCCACCCGGTGCCGCCGATGCTGCAGTTGACAAATGAATAGCCGGTGTTTTCTTTGTTGGATTCCCGGGCATGCGCAGTAACTGAACCAGTGATGGATCTCACCCCTGCAGGCACAGGATCTGCTATGGAAATCAATCTGCAGTTCTGAGGAGTGCACATGTGGAAGCAAGCAATTAGTGAACAAACTCGGTGCTTTTTCTTCCAGTTCTTGAGAAATAACTTTGACTCACCTCATAGAGTGACCTAGCATCTCCGAAGATGAAGTCAATGGAGCCCTGAATGAAACATTCCTTGAAGTAATGCCGGCCCCGGTCATCGTGCAGTGTATCTTGTGCCCCAAAGAAGCCACAGCCCCAGAATGCCGCCTGGTCACCACCGATCCTCAGAGCGACTGCCTGAGCACCGACATCACCGGGTCTTGGAATTGGTGCTACATTCTAGTGTCAGGATGATTAACAGAGTTACAGTGCTACTCAAAGTGCATGCAGTGTGGCTTAACTGAAGCATGATCTGCGATGTTTGTAGTTACCAACTTACCATGAAGCTGATGTTCTTCGCGACAAAGCCGGTGGCGAAGACAGAAACTGAAGCGCTGTAGAAGGTTCCATGTGACGAGTTAGCTGTGTCATTCCACATGATCGCCGTCAGATCAAATCCCTGCCCCTGAAATGTGATGTTGGGCTTGGTAGCAGGGACTGTCACTTTCTCACTGTAACAAGGCAGCTTCATTAACAGCACAGTTATCAATTTTGCACTTTGGACATGGAGTGCTGCCAGCCTGATCAAAGGAAAATTGCTTACAGGTAGATGCCCTTATTGATCCACAGAACATTCCTCTTTTGGCTGGATCTTGGCACAGCATCAACCGCGGACTGCACCGTGGTGAAGTCACAGCAGCCATTGGGATCGACACAGAAGATCGATGTTGCTGCGGTGTCAGGCGGTGGGAAGTCCGGAGGGAAATCATTGCAAAGCGGGTTGTATGCACCACGATGGCAATGATAGTTAGAAAAATAATGAACTGTGAGCAAATTAAATGGAAAGGATGGTGTTGCAAGATCAAGCAGGGCTCGAAGGAATGAAGTGGTTGGGTTATTGAGATGGGCAAAGAAGAGCAGAAATGCAGCAGGTACACAGAAATAGAGGGAAATGGCTTTGGTGCTCATTTGTATGGCTGGAAGTCTCACTATTGCTTCGGAATATGAGATGGGTCTCAGGGCATTTTAACAGGATCGAATGTGCTTTAAGAAGCAGCCTAAATTGCATGCCTTGCAAACAACCGATCTCCTTTCTTCAAGCTTGAGACGCCGCACAAGCCAGTTGCCCACAGGAACAGCTATCATCTAAACAATGAAGCATTTCCTGAAGTGAAAAGGTGGGTTCATGTCACTGTCAGAATCCAGGCATTATCTGATCAAGTAGTTGCTTCAAAGATTGGTTCGCCCTGACAATTAGCAAATGCTCATATCCAAAAGAGGACCATGAGATCATGCGAAAGAGGTGTGCTTAACTATAAAAGCAGAAGAAAGGAAAATATAAGAGCTCGGCAAAAAGCGAATATATTTTGTTACCTTAATCCCAGTAAGTTGTAAACCAAAGAAATAGCAGGTCACCATCACAAGACAGAAATAAACAGGCTATAGATGATATTGCTTCAAACAAGGTTCATAGTGTGCCTGCCATAGCCCATAGGACCAGCCAACCACTGGGCAACAACTGCCACAATTTGCATGACCAGACATATCTAAACCAAGACTTGCACAGATGCATTTAATGTGCATGTTCAGATAAATCACAGAGGGCACAAGATCTCGCAACAGATGTCAAAACACCAAAGCTAGACGAATTCTAAGTGGACACTTTTATCTATAATAATGACTAGGTTTGACAAGCTCAAGCTGCCGTAAATGCTTTCTTCCCAGTGCCACCTGTGGACACAGGTGGAATGACTTTAGGGACGTTCAACCACACGGATTTTGACAAAGGCATGCAGCACATACAGAACAGGAAAAATCAGCATCTAATGAAGTCCAGTCCCCCAGTTTAGGAATCCGGACAAGCAGGGGACTGGTAATCCATCAGTTCCTGGAATCCCAGTAATTTGTTGTGAAGCAATAAAAGTAACCGCCCAGTTTCTGGAACCCCACTGTGTATTAGTAAACTTACAGTTGTGACATAAGAGTATTTCATCCCAAGAAAATCAAAAATAATATTTACGGTTGCTTGGTTATGACCACGGCAATACAGCACTACATCAAGTACTCCAACCCCAATGTGGGAATGACAAACTATTTTCCCATAAAAGGTTAAGTATAGGTAAAAACAAAAGAATGAATGTTTTCCTTCATTTGTAAAATCATTTTAAAGCAAGCGGAAGACTGACATAGCTTTGGAGTCCTTGCACAGGGTTACAACTTTTAAGCCTCACATTCCCAAGTAATTTAAGGCGGGCCAAAAGAATTGAAACCATAAAGAACTAGACAATACATCAGCTAGAAAGCAATACCAGCACTGGCCAATGATGACATGGTCTCATTCCTTGACCCGGAAGAAAGGAGAAATGTGAGCAGGAATACTGGGGTGCCTCTGCTCATACCTACAAGGCAAAGGGATTCACTTCCAAGTTAGATGCCACCGCAAGTAAGAAGAATAAGAGATAGCCCTGAAGTCCTCCAGTGTGTCACTTACCTATGATACTTTTTCACAAAATGAAGGCAGTTTCTGCGGACAATAATAGTCCTATTCATCTTTGCACTGTGGCGTGTTCCAGCAATAATTCTGCCTCTGATAAAAACAGTTCCAGTGAATGTGCACTTCCTGTCAATGTATGTCCCTGAGATAAAATAATTTAATAATCTTATTTCATTCTCCCTGGAATGGAGCAAGCTAATAATATGATTGAATTCTTATAAGCAGCATACAACGGTCTTGTAGCGAAGGTCACCATACACTGACAAGGTTGACACGGCGATGTTTTTTCCGCCGCCCCGTTGGAGCGCGACCTATGTCCAATATGACGAGAAGTGCTTGGCTCATGGAACATCGTCACGTCCCCTTAGCACCACGTATAAAAGGGAGGTCATGCCCCTTGTGCAGACACACATGTTCACATGGATGGGACTATGTTTTCGCCTCTGAGGGCTACGCGCCTACGCCCATCTCAGGTACACATGCTTCTGCTCTGTTTAGGGTGTTCTAATGATGAGATCAACATTCTATTTATGTTAACCCTAAAGTATTATGTCTATCATTGGTATCATGAGCTCCTTGATCTCTGTTCAGAACCCTAATAGGCCTACCTTGATGTTATTTGATTAAGCTATAGGCCTGATCTTCGTGATTAAGTGTTGAAACATGTATCGGTCATTGCCTCCTCAATCCTAAGTGCTTGAAATTAATTCCTACTGTTTTTCTGGTTATTAATGTGGTGATTATCCTAAGTCCCTAGTTAATCAAGTTAACGATCTAATCATGTATGCACCGAATTTGATTAACTGACACTGTTAGACCATGTTTTAAGTCTTAATTTATTGGTATGTCAATGTCACATGCTAATGCTCATGTTTAGTAGCTAACTGGATTCGTTTTAATCCCCAATGATTACGTTCAAGACCGAACTGAATTCTGTTAGCTGCAATTCGCGTTAGTCACGGCTGGTAACAATTGAGTAGGAGGGGAATTGCAAACTGAAAACTCTAGTGGCTTTCCCCAAATCAGGAACCCAAACCATAGATTGCCCCTAATCCTGAACCTTGAAGAAAATCCCCAAAAGTAGAAGGCTCGGGATGCTCACTGCGCCGACGCGTGTGTTGGAGCAGCCGGAAATTAAGGAAGACGACGCCCGCGTTCTCCATGCCGCGCGCGCCGCCATCAACTTCTCATGCCGCCCTGCGTAGACTTGCTGCTCCGGCCCCGCTTGATTCACTCCGAAAGGCGATGGCGAACGTGGCGACGCGCCTCATGTTGCCGCCCCGCCGTCATCTTCCTCGTGGGAGACGCGCGGGATCTAGGCGCAGCTTACGTGCCGTGCGTCGCCGCCGTCATCACCTCATGGCCGCTGCGGCAACAAACACCGCCGGCAGCTCTCCTGCGCGCCGCCGATAGTGAGGCGGAGCAGCGGTAGGCTGGGCTGCCTTTTTTTTTTTTTGAGGGAAGGCTGGCCTGTTTCTTGGACTTCGAGCGCCTTAGGGGGCCCATTTTGTACGTGGGCTACGACCATTGCTTGTTCCCCTTAAGGTAATTTCGGCTACTGGGCCGAATAATTAACGGGCTACAGTCGCCTTTGTACCCGAAATGAACTTTTCGGCCCTTAAGATTTTATTCAGTGCGTCATGAAGTTTCTAATAATATTTCTAAAAAAATGAAGTTTCTAATAATGTTGTATGCACTGTAAAAAATAGTAATTGTGCCAAAAATTATGTGATTTTTTTATAAACTAGACAATTGCCCGTGCGTTGCAACGGGAGTATAAACATTCTAGTAGATTAGCCCCTGACTACACGTCTATTATTGTATTATTGTTTTTGAGAATCCATGTATATTATTATATTGATACGCTAAAATCTTACCAAATCTTTGTATGCAATCGCCATGATTTATCTGCCATTTTATTGTTAAGCATTTATTTGGTAAGAATTGAATGACTTGCCAACAAAATATGTGTTTATTTTGATAAGATAATAAACATGAGACAATGAATGGATGGGAGAAAAATCAAATATGGGAGGAAAAAATTAAAGAGGATAAGGAAATAGTGGGACGTATATATGGAAGGTTAGACGAAAGAGAGATGAAATGGGAACCTTGTGTTTTTCTTAAGTAGTAGAGATATTGATACGCTAAAATCTTACCAAATCTTTGTATGCAATCGCCATGATTTCTCTGCCATTTTATTGTTAAGCACTTATTTGGTAAAAATTTAATGACTTGCCAACAAAATATGTGTTTATTTTGGTAAGATAATAAACATGAGACAATTGAATGGGTGGAAGAAAAATCAAAGAGGATAAGAAAAGAGTGGGACGTATATATGAAGGGTTGGACGAAAGAGAGGTGAAATGGGAATCTTACGTTCTTTTTAAGTAGTAGAGATAGAGATTTAAGTAGTAGAGATTGTGATAAAGCTTTCTAAAGGGCTGTGTGGGGCGGCCGCGGAGATCGGGCGGCACAGAGCACACCATGGAGCCAGGTGTGCAAGGCCAAGGTGTAACGAACGACAAGGAGGGCACTCTTCCCTGTGGAGGCTTCCAGGAGGCGGATACTCCAACGCCCTTTATAGGAATAATTCTTCATTGTGGTCTTGTCGGCGAAGAAATTGCGAACAAACTTTAAATGTTCAACTATTGGCAGATGTCACATTAATCACTATTCTGAGTTGTGAGCTCATCGCTTGGATAAGTATTTTTTGACACGTATTTCTTGAGTGCGAACGGCCAAACCAATTTCCACCCACAGAATTCGGAGGGGTAGGCCACCTCTTCACACCTTGGGTTATAAATACCCCTCTCATCGTAGTCATTATTTTTACTACTTTCGGGCTCGTGCCGCTCTAGCTATCGAGCACTACTCTCAAATCCTAGAGCCGCAACTGATTTCTTCGTCGTCAGAGAAGGACACGCTTCATTGCTGCTATTTCTTCGACGTCGCTTTCCTCGTCAACTGTCAAACTTCTTCACCCGTCGTTGCCATAGCAGTTCTTTGATGCCGAATTAGGACTCGAAGGGAAGATTTACATTTCTTCGTCCGCCCCGAACTGTGGTTCATCGTGTTCTTCTCTATAATGATTATTTAAGATTTGTACTGCTCCATTTGATCTTTCCAGTAAATTTTCTTATAACTGTGTTGTTTCTTATGTTCAAATTCTTTAGTAGTTTTGATTTTGCATCTACGTCACAATCTAGACATTGAAGGAAATATGCCCTAGAGGCAATAATAAAGTTATTATTTATTTCCTTATATCATGATAAATGTTTATTATTCATGCTAGAATTGTATTAACCGGAAACATAATACATGTGTGAATACATAGACAAACAGAGTGTCACTAGTATGCCTCTACTTGACTAGCTCGTTAATCAAAGATGGTTGTGTTTCCTAACCATGGACAAAGTGTTGTTATTTGATTAACGAGGTCACATCATTAGTTGAATGATCTGATTGACATGACTCATTCCATTAGCTTAGCACCCGATCGTTTAGTATGTTGCTATTGCTTTCTTCATGACTTATACATGTTCCTATGACTATGAGATTATGCAACTCCCGTTTGCCGGAGGAACACTTTGGGTGCTACCAAACGTCACAACGTAACTAGGTGATTATAAAGGAGCATTACAGGTGTCTCCAAAGGTACATGTTGGGTTGGCGTATTTCGAGATTAGGATTTGTCACTCCGATTGTCGGAGAGGTATGTCTGGGCCCTCTCGGTAATGCACATCACATAAGCCTTGCAAGCATTATAACTAATATGTTAGTTGTGAGATGATGTATTACGGAACGAGTAAAGAGACTTGCCGGTAACGAGATTGAACTAGGTATTGGATACCGACGATCGAATCTCGGGCAAGTAACATACCGATGACAAAGGGAACAACGTATGTTGTTATGCGGTCTGACCAATAAAGATCTTCGTAGAATATGTAGGAGCCAATATGGGCATCCAGGTCCCGCTATTGGTTATTGACCGGAGATGTGTCTCAGTCATGTCTGCATTGTTCTCGAACCGTAGGGTTCGCACGCTTAACGTTACGATGACAGTTATTATGAGTTTATGCATTTTGATGTACCGAAGTTAGTTCGGAGTCCCGGATGTGATCACGGACATGACGAGGAGTCTCAAAATGGTCGAGACATAAAGATTGATATATTGGAAGCCTATGTTTGGATATCGGAAGTGTTCCGGGTGAAATCGAGATTTTACCGGAGTACCGGGAGGTTACCGGAACCCCCCGGGAGCTATATGGGCCTTAGTGGGCTTTAGTGGAAAGGAGAAAGGGGCAGCCCAAGGTGGCTGCACGCCTCCCCCCTCCCCTAGTCCTATTAGGACTAGGAGAGGTGGTCGGCCCCCCTCTCTCTCTTTCCCCCCCTCAAGGAGTCCTATTCCAACTAGGATTGGGGGGGGGGATCCTACTCCCAGAGGGAGTAGGACTCTCCTGGCGCGCCCCCCTTGGCCGGCCAGCCCCTCCCCTTGGATCCTTTATATATGGAGGCAGGGGGCACCCCTAGACACACAAGTTGATCCTTGAGATCGTTCCTTAGCCGTGTGCGGTGCCCCCGCCACCATATTCCACCTCGATCATATTGTAGCGGTGCTTAGGCGAAGCCCTGCGACGGTAGAACATCAAGATCGTCACCACGCCATTGTGCTGACGGAACTCTTCCCCGACGCTTTGCTGGATCGGAGCTCGGGGATCGTCATCGAGCTGTACGTGTGCTAAGAACTCGGAGGTGCCGGAGTAACGGTGCTTGGATCGGTCGGATCGGGAAGACGTACGACTACTTCCTCTACGTTGCGTCAATGCTTCCGCAGTCGGTCTGCGTGGGTACGTAGACAACACTCTCCCCTCTCGTTGCTATGCATCACCATGATCTTACGTGTGCGTAGGAAATTTTTTGAAATTACTGCGTTCCCCAACAGTGGCATCCGAGCCTAGGTTTTATGGTTTGATGTTATATGCACGAGTAGAACACAAGTGAGTTATGGGCGATACAAGTCATACTTCCTACCAGCATGTCATACTTTGGTTCGGCGGCATTGTTGGACGAGACGACCCGGACCAACATTACGCGTACGCTTACGCGAGACCGGTTCCCCCGACGTGCTTTGCACATAGGTGGCTCGCGGGCGACTGTCTCTCCAACTTCAGTTGAACCGATTGTGGCTACGCCCGGTCCTTGCGAAGGTTAAAACGGAGTCTATTTGACAAACTATCGTTGTGGTTTTGATGCGTAGGTGAGATTGGTTCTTACTTAAGCCCGTAGCAGCCACGTAAAACTTGCAACAACAAAGTAGAGGACGTCTAACTTGTTTTTGCAGGGCATGTTGTGATGTGATATGGCCAAGACATGATGCTGAATTTTATTGTATGAGATGATCATGTTTTGTAACCGAGTTATCGGCAACTGGCAGGAGCCATATGGTTGTCGCTTTATTGTATGCAATGCAATCGCGATGTAATGCTTTACTTTATTACTAAGCGGTAGTGATAGTCGTAGAAGCATAAGATTGGCGAGACGACAACGATGCTATGATGGAGATCAAGGTGTCGCGCCGGTGACGATGGTGATTATGACGGTGCTTCGGAGATGGAGATCACAGGCACAAGATGATGATGGCCATATCATATCACTTATATTGATTGCATGTGATGTTTATCTTTTATGCATCTTATCTTGCTTTGGTTGACGGTAGCATTATAAGATGATCTCTCACTAAATTATCAAGAAGTGTTCTCCCTAAGTATGCACCGTTGCGAAAGTTCTTCGTGCTGAGACACCACGTGATGATCGGGTGTGATAGGCTCTACATTCAAATACAACGGGTGCAAAACAGTTGCACACGCGGAATACTCAGGTTATACTTGACGAGCCAAGCATATACAGATATGGCCTCGGAACATGGAGACCGAAAGGTCGAGCGTGAATCATATAGTAGATATGATCAACATAGTGATGTTCACCAATGAAACTACTCCATCTCACGTGATGATTGGACATGGTTTAGTTGATTTGGATCACGTGATCACTTAGAGGATTAGAGGGATGTCTATCTAAGTGGGAGTTCTTAAGTAATATGATTAATTGAACTTAAATTTATCATGAACTTAGTCCCTGATAGTATCTTACTTGTTTATGTTGACTGTAGATAGATGGCTCATGCTGTTGTTCCATTGAATTTTAATGCGTTCCTTGAGAAAGCAAAGTTGAAAGATGATGGTAGCAATTACACGGACTGGGTCCGTAACTTGAGGATTATCCTCATTGCTGCACAGAAGAATTACGTCCTGGAAGCACCGCTGGGTGCCAGGCCTGCTGCTGGAGCAACACCAGATGTTATGAACGTCTGGCAGAGCAAAGCTGATGACTACTCGATAGTTCAGTGTGCCATGCTTTACGGCTTAGAATCGGGACTTCAACGACGTTTTGAACGTCATGGAGCATATGAGATGTTCCAGGAGTTGAAGTTAATATTTCTAGCAAATGCCCAGATTGAGAGATATGAAGTCTCCAATAAGTTCTATAGCTGCAAGATGGAGGAGAACAGTTCTGTCAGTGAGCATATACTCAAAATGTCTGGGTATAATAATCACTTGATTCAATTGGGAGTTAACCTTCCAGATGATTGCGTCATTGACAGAATTCTCCAATCACTGCCACCAAGCTACAAGAGCTTCGTGATGAACTATAATATGCAAGGGATGAACAAGACTATTCCCGAGCTCTTCGCAATGTTGAAAGCTGCGGAGGTAGAAATCAAGAAGGAGCATCAAGTGTTGATGGTCAATAAGACCACTAGTTTCAAGAAAAAGGGCAAAGGGAAGAAGAAGGGGAACTTCAAGAAGAACGGCAAGCAAGTTTCTGCTCAAGAGAAGAAACCCAAGTCTGGACCTAAGCTTGAAACTGAGTGCTTCTACTGCAAGCAGACTGGTCACTGGAAGCGGAACTGCCCCAAGTATTTGGCGGATAAGAAGGATGGCAAGGTGAACAAAGGTATATGTGATATACATGTTATTGATGTGTACCTTACCAATGCTCGCAGTAGCACCTGGGTATTTGATACTGGTTCTGTTGCTAATATTTGCAACTCGAAACAAGGACTACGGATTAAGCGAAGATTGGCTAAGGACGAGGTGACGATGCGCGTGGGAAACGGTTCCAAAGTCGATGTGATCGCGGTCGGCACGCTACCTCTACATCTACCTTCGGGATTAGTATTAGACCTAAATAATTGTTATTTGGTGCCAGCGTTGAGCATGAACATTATATCTGGATCTTGTTTAATGCAAGACGGTTATTCATTTAAATCAGAGAATAATGGTTGTTCTATTTATATGAGTAATATCTTTTATGGTCATGCACCCTTGTAGAGTGGTCTATTCTTATTGAATCTCGATAGTAGTAATACATATATTCATAATGTTGAAGCCAAAAGATGCAGAGTTGATAATGATAGTGCAACTTATTTGTGGCACTGCCGTTTAGGTCATATCGGTGTAAAGCGCATGAAGAAACTCCATACTGATGGACTTTTGGAACCACTTGATTATGAATCACTTGGTACTTGCGAACCGTGCCTCTTGGGCAAGATGACTAAAACACCGTTCTCTGGTACTATGGAGAGAGCAACAGATTTGTTGGAAATCGTACATACAGATGTATGTGGTTCGATGAATATTGAGGCTCGTGGCGGATATTGTTATTTTCTCACCTTCATAGATGACTTAAGCAGATATGGGTATATCTACTTAATGAAACACAAGTCTGAAACATTTGAAAAGTTTAAAGAATTTCAGAGTGAAGTTGAAAATCATCGTAACAAGAAAATAAAGTTTCTACGATCTGATCGTGGAGGAGAATATTTGAGTTACGAGTTTGGTGTACATTTGAAAAATTGTGGAATAGTTTCGCAACTCACGCCACCCGGAGCACCACAGTGTAATGGTGTGTCCGAACGTCGTAATCGTACTTTACTAGATATGGTGCGATCTATGATGTCTCTTACTGATTTACCGCTATCGTTTTGGGGATACGCTCTAGAGATGGCCGCATTCATGTTAAATAGGGCACCATCAAAATCCGTTGAGACGACGCCTTATGAACTGTGGTTTGGCAAGAAACCAAAGTTATCATTTCTGAAAGTTTGGGGCTGCAATGCTTATGTGAAAAAGCTTCAACCTGATAAGCTCAAACCCAAATCGGAGAAATGTGTCTTCATAGGATATCCAAAGGAAACTATTGGATACACCTTCTATCACAGATCCGAAGGCAAGACTTTTGTTGCTAAATTCGAAAACTTTCTAGAGAAGGAGTTTCTCTCGAAAGAAGTGAGTGGGAGGAAAGTAGAACTTGACGAGGTAACTGTACCTGCTCCCTTACTGGAAAGTAGTACATCACAAAAAACTGTTTCAGTGACACCTACACCAGTTAGTGAGGAAGCTAACAAAGTGTGCAAGCTCCAGCGATCCATTTATGGACTGGTGCAAACCTCTCGGAGTTGGAATAAATGCTTTGATAGTGTGATCAAAGCATTTGGTTTTATACAGACTTTCGGAGAAGCCTGTATTTACAAGAAAGTGAGTGGGAGCTCTGTAGCATTTTGATATTATATGTGGATGACATATTACTAATTGGAAATGATATAGAATTTCTGGATAGCATAAAGGGATACTTGAATAAGATTTTTTCAATGAAAGACCTCGGTGAAGCTGCTTACATATTAGGCATTAAGATCTATAGAGATAGATCAAAACGCTTAATTGGACTTTCACAAACCACATACCTTGACAAAATTTTGAAGAAATTCAAAATGGATCAAGCAAAGAAAGGGTTCTTGCCTGTGTTACAAGGTGTGAAGTTGAGTAAGACTCAATGCCCGACCACTGCAGAAGATAGAGAGAATATGAAAGATGTTCCCTATGCATCAGCCATAGGATCTATCATGCATGCAATGCTGTGTACCAGACCCGATGTGTGCCTTGCTATAAGTTTAGCAGGGAGGTACCAAAGTAATCCAGGAGTGGATCACTGGACAGCGGTCAAGAACATCCTGAAATACCTGAAAAGGACTAAGGATATGTTTCTCATATATGGAGGTGACAAAGAGCTCATCGTAAAAGGTTACGTTGATGCAAGCTTTAACACTGATCCGGACGATTCTAAATCGCAAACCGGATACGTGTTTACATTAAACGGTGGAGTTGTCAGTTGGTGCAGTTCTAAACAAAGCATCGTAGCGGGATCTACATGTGAAGCGGAGTACATAGCTGCTTCGGAAGCAGCGAACGAAGGAGTCTGGATGAAGGAGTTCATATCCGATCTAGGTGTCATACCTAGTGCATCGGGTCCAATGAAAATCTTTTGTGACAATACTGGTGCAATTGCCTTGGCAAAGGAATCCAGATTTCACAAGAGAACCAAGCACATCAAGAGACGCTTCAATTCCATCCGGGATCTAGTCCAGGTGGGAGACATAGAGATTTGCAAGATACATACGGATCTGAATGTTGCAGATCCGTTGACTAAGCCTCTTCCACGAGCAAAACATGATCGGCACCAAGGCTCCATGGGTGTTAGAATCATTACTGTGTAATCTAGATTATTGACTCTAGTGCAAGTGGGAGACTGAAGGAAATATGCCCTAGAGGCAATAATAAAGTTATTATTTATTTCCTTATATCATGATAAATGTTTATTATTCATGCTAGAATTGTATTAACCGGAAACATAATACATGTGTGAATACATAGACAAACAGAGTGTCACTAGTATGCCTCTACTTGACTAGCTCGTTAATCAAAGATGGTTATGTTTCCTAACCATGGACAAAGTGTTGTTATTTGATTAACGAGGTCACATCATTAGTTGAATGATCTGATTGACATGACCCACTCCATTAGCTTAGCACCCGATCGTTTAGTATGTTGCTATTGCTTTCTTCATGACTTATACATGTTCCTATGACTATGAGATTATGCAACTCCCGTTTGTCGGAGGAACACTTTGGGTGCTACCAAACGTCACAACGTAACTAGGTGATTATAAAGGAGCATTACAGGTGTCTCCAAAGGTACATGTTGGGTTGGCGTATTTCGAGATTAGGATTTGTCACTCCGATTGTTGGAGAGGTATCTCTGGGCCCTCTCGGTAATGCACATCACATAAGCCTTGCAAGCATTACAACTAATATGTTAGTTGTGAGATGATGTATTACGGAACGAGTAAAGAGACTTGCCGGTAACGAGATTGAACTAGGTATTGGATACCGACGATCGAATCTCGGGCAAGTAACATACCGATGACAAAGGGAACAACGTATGTTGTTATGCGGTCTGACCGATAAAGATCTTCGTAGAATATGTAGGAGCCAATATGGGCATCCAGGTCCCGCTATTGGTTATTGACCGGAGATGTGTCTCAGTCATGTCTGCATTGTTCTCGAACCGTAGGGTCCACACGCTTAACGTTACGATGACAGTTATTATGAGTTTATGCATTTTGATGTACCGAAGTTAGTTCGGAGTCTCGGATGTGATCATGGACATGACAAGGAGTCTCGAAATGGTCGAGACATAAAGATTGATATATTGTAAGCCTATGTTTGGATATCGGAAGTGTTCCGGGTGAAATCGAGATTTTACCGGAGTACCGGGAGGTTACCGGAACCCCCCGGGAGCTATATGGGCCTTAGTGGGCTTTAGTGGAAAGGAGAAAGGGGCAGCCCAAGGTGGCCGCGCGCCTCCCCCCTCCCCTAGTCCTATTAGGACTAGGAGAGGTGGCCGGCCCTCCTCTCTCTCTTTCCCCCCCCCCCCTCAAGGAGTCCTATTCCAACTAGGATTGGGGGGGGGATGCTACTCCCAGAGGGAGTAGGACTCTCCTGGCGCGCCCCCCTTGGCCGGCCAGCCCCTTCCCTTGGATCCTTTATATACGGAGGCAGGGGGCACCCCTAGACACACAAGTTGATCCTTGAGATCGTTCCTTAGCCGTGTGCGGTGCCCCCTGCCACCATATTCCACCTCGATCATATTGTAGCGGTGCTTAGGCGAAGCCCTGCGACGGTAGAACATCAAGATCGTCACCACGCCGTTGTGCTGACGGAACTCCTCCCCGACGCTTTGCTAGATCGGAGCCCGGGGATCGTCATCGAGCTGTACGTGTGCTAAGAACTCGGAGGTGCCGGAGTAACGGTGCTTGGATCGGTCGGATCGGGAAGACGTACGACTACTTCCTCTACGTTGCGTCAACGCTTCCGTAGTCGGTCTGCGTGGGTACGTAGACAACACTCTCCCCTCTCGTTGCTATGCATCACCATGATCTTGCGTGTGCGTAGGAAATTTTTTGAAATTACTGCGTTCCCCAACAGACATATACTAAGTTCATTTGACATGACTGATTCCTCAATTGTGTACTTTCTTCAATATATATAACCCTGGAACCAACACCAAAATCTCTTAGAATGAATGGTTTTCTTCAAAAATCAATCTGAGAATGCAAATGACCGTACCTACTTCCATCGCATTTGTAGTTCTTCACGAGTACCATTTTAGCCGCAGAATCCCTTGGTTCTAAGAGTATGAATTCCTTTGCAACATTTCTTGATTAGGAACTTAATTCTTCACAAGGCTGCTCGAAGAAATCGAATTTTGAAGCATTCTCCAACCACTATCAAGGCAAGCCAGTTTTGTGAAGAAAATGACTGGACCAAGTTCCTCAACTTCAAAACAGCCTACCAGAAAGGGTGGGAAGAAAAATAGTCTAGACAAAATCAAGGATATTCTAGAGAATATCAAGTCTGGCTATGAAACACCATATGAAGAACTTCAACTAAATGTAATTTTTTTGTCCAATAATCGAGCGTTATTAGGCTGGAGAGTGGCTAAATTATAGATTCTTCATGAAGAAATACATGATTGACTTTGCTATCAAAGCACCCTTGAAGGAATCGAACTTCAAGAAACATCACCCTCCCAAAGCGGGTGATGAACCGCATGCCTCAAGAGTTAGGCACAATGAAGAATTTCCAACTGGATGGGTAAAGTATCAAGCTAAGCTGAAGAGGAAAGCTGAGAAAGCCGTACCTGAAGGAGCTGCCAAATTGTCTTCTGTACCGAAAGAAAATCATGGTGCAAGGTCTTCAGTGCCCAAACATAAGCAAAAGAAGCCTATCTCTAAGCCAAACGCATTAGTATAAATTGCTACTGACTCAAAGTCTTTGGTACCAAAAACTTTAGTCTTCTACTCCAAAGGCCTTTAGAGGTAAGTGTACAACATCTAAAGCCACAACTTGTGTGCCTCCTGAAGCATGTGGAAAAAATTAAAAATGAATCCAGCAACGCACCTATTACTTCTCCTCACCAGAATGTCAAAAAGGCTGCTCTTTTAGGAAATCCACCTGGCATGCAAGACCATTCCCGAAAAAATAATGATGGTGAAGACTGACACTCACACTGCAATTATTGCAAATAGGCAACCGCAGGCTCCTAAAGCAAAAGGATCTCAAATTCCACTTATTTTGGACCTGAAGCTAATGTTAACTCGGTATTCTGAGTTAAATCTCAGCCCCCTAACTAGACATGGTGGTTGTTTGGGTAGCGACCGGATTATATAGAACTGGTTTATAGCTGATTTTTAGGAAAAATCTGTTTTATCAATTGTTATGCGTGTAACAAGTTTATAGAAAAAAGATGTTTGGACTACGAAAAATGTAGAACCAATTTGTCACGTTCCTTGTTTGTTTGGATAGGCTTTCCGCCCACACGCAGCACGAGTTTGTTGAGAAAAAGACGGACGCGGAGAAAAATTAACGATCGAGTATATGTAGATCGCATTTTTGGAAAAAACAACTAATCTTTGTTTTTCCATATACCCGAAATCCTGGACTTGGGAAAACCAGATTTTCTATATTCACGGATTAGATAGAGTTTCCAAACAAGATTTTAGTTTGTTACATCGTTTTCCTGATTTGTGGAGACCGGATTTTGTATATATCACATATCCAAACAATGTTGTAGAGTTATCACAACAACTTGAACTAGTGCAACAAATCAATTGTGTTCTCCTAGCAACTGGTTCCATATTCTCCACTTCAATTTACTTTGAGTAATTTGCATGCTCTGAAGAATTTGACCCTTTCCATTCCGAAGACTTTGCTATTTTCGCTGCATTTACCAATGCCATGTTTTACTTCAATATTGTTGTGATGAAATGTATCTATCATGTATTAGTCTAGTTTACTTGTTCCATTCATCACTTGCATGCTTTCCTCTGTCCCGAAGACTTTGAATGCATGCTCAACTTAGTGTTTCTTTAGTATGTTATAAGTTCCTTCTTGTTTAGTTTGATGTTTTTCTAAGAATTAGCTTCTTTCAAAGATTTTCTTAAAAATGTCCTATTAACCCCCTCTAGTCGATTAAATGCCTTTCAGGTAGCCAATGTAAGCTTTTAAAATTTGTATACAACTCTCTAACCTTCTTGTTGCATATATATGAGAGACATGCTCACCACGCTCGGTGCATCGGGTCTCGCTTAAGAGCAGGGACCTATTTACTTATATGATGTCGATGCACCGTAAGCGGATCGACTCCAACCATTTTTTTAATAAAAACATCAATTTTATTAATTGGAAATAATGGTCACATCGTCAATAACAAAAGGTACAATATCATCCATAGGCTCCTCAGAGCAATCCCTTGTCATGATTTTTTCCCTAACTTAGCACTAATTTCAGAATATTTGGACCATTATATATATAGCATTTAAATGGCTCAAATTCAAATACTTTTGTGTTAATTCAAAAATCCAAAAATGTCCTAGAAATATGTGCATCATTTTTTGGCGGAGGTTTTCACCTTTATCAAAATCATAAAATTTTCCGAAGGCATTTTGGGTTCATTGAAATATTTTAAAATTGAACCTATGAAGATTAATGAGGTGCTAGGATTTGGTCATTCCCCATTTCATATTCAAATTGAATTTAAACATGATGCAACAAGGAAAACTAGCCTAGGTCATTTACCAGAACTAGGGATGTGACACTTAGCAAGTTCATGAGCCATCTTAATATCTTATTTACTTCCCTATTACGATGTTCAAACCTAGTAAGGGGAAAATCACATGTCATAAAACAACAATCATCGAATACTGCCGCCACCGCTCCCGTAGATTGTCCTCCATTCTTCATTGTATTAATGACTTCCGTATCATTGGAGTTAGTAATAAGACGATTGCATCCCACCTTCTGTGCAAGAAATAAGCCAAACCTTAGAGCCAACGCTTTTGTTGTCAATACATCAGCACACCAATGAAGCTTCCAATTTCCGCCAATGATGAATCGTCCTTTGTCATCTCTGGGGACAGCCCCAACTGTGTCCTTAAGCAGATCATGATAAAAAACATCAATATTCAACTTAACAAAACCCATAGGAGGTCTGCTCCATCCCCCAGCATTACTAGTTGCATTAGGGGAGGGCGCATCAACATAGTTTGTCGTTATAGCATGAACCCCCATTGAAGTTTGGTACGCATCTTGAACCTTTCCTTCATGAACCAGCTTACGTATATCTGTTGGAGAACATAGTAATTTCAAAAAAATTCCTACGCACACGCAAGATCATGGTGATGCATAGCAACGAGAGGGTAGAGTGTCATCTACGTACCCTCATAGACTGTAAGCGGAAGCGTTATGAGAACGCGGTTGATGTAGTCGTACGTCTTCACGATCCGACCGATCCAAGTACCAAACGCACGGCACCTCCGAGTTCAGCACACGTTCAGCTCGGTGACGTCCCACAAACTCACGATCCAGCAGAGCTTCGCGGCAGGGTTCCGTCAGCACGACGGCGTGATGACGATGATGATGATGCTACCGACGCAGGGCTTCGCCTAAGCATCGCTACGATATGACCGGGGTGGATTATGGTGGAGGGGGGCACCGCACACGGCTAAAATATCAACTGATCAACTTGTGTGTTCATGGGGTGCCCCCTCCCTCGTATATAAAGGAGTGGAGGAGGGGGAGGGCCAGCTCTCTACTATGGCGCGCCCTGGGGAGTCCTACTCTCACTAGGAGTAGGATTCCCCCCTTTCCATGTAGTAGGAGTAGGAGAGAAGGAAACGGAAAAGAGAAGAGAAGGAAGGAGGGGGCGCCGCCCCTCCCCCTAGTCCAATTTGGACTAGGCCTTGGGGGGCGCACAGCCTCCCCTCTCTCTTTCCCTAAAGCCCAATAAGGCCCATATACTCTCCGGCGAATTCCCGTAACTCTCCTGTACTCCGATAAATACCCGAACCACTCAGAACCTTTCCGATGTCCGAATATAGCCTTCCAATATATCGATCTTTACGTCTTGAATATTTCGAGACTCCTTGCCATGTCCCTGGTCTCATCCGGGACTCCGAACAACCTTCGTTACATCAAAACACATAAACTCATAATACCGATCGTCACCGAACGTTAAGCGTGCGTACCCTATGGGTTCGAGAACTATGTAGACATGACCGGGACTCATCTCCGGTCAATAACCAATAGCGGAACCTGGATGCTCATATTGGTTCCAACATATTCTACGAAGATCTTTATCGGTCAAACCGCATAATGGTATACGTTGTTCCCTTTGTCATCGGTATGTTACTTGCCCGAGATTCGATCGTCGGTATCTCAATACCTAGTTCAATCTTGTTATCGGCAAGTCTCTTTACTCGTTCCGTAATGCATCATCCCACAACTAACTCATTAGTCACATTGCTTGCAAGGCTTATAGTGATGTGCATTACCGAGAGGGTCCAGAGATACCTCTCCGACAATCGGAGTGACAAATCCTAATCTTGATCCATGCCAACTCAACAAATACCATCGGAGACAGCTGTAGAGCACCTTTATAATCAACCAGTTACGTTGTGACGTTTGGTAGCACACAAAGTGTTCCTCTGGTATTTGGGAGTTGCATGATCTCATAGTCATAGGAACATGTATAGTTATGGAGAAAGCAATAGCAACAAACTAAACGATAATCGTGCTAAGCTAACGGATGGGTCAAGTCAATCACATCATTCTCTAATGATGTGATCCCGTTAATCAAATTACAACTCATGTCTATGGTTAGAAAACATAACCATCATTGATTCAACGAGCTAGTCAAGTAGAGGCAAACTAGTGACACTTTGTTTGTCTATGTATTCACACATGTACTAAGCTTCCGGTTAATACAATCCTAGCATGAATAATAAACATTTATCATGATATAAGGAAATAAATAATAACTTTATTATTGCCTCTAGGGCATATTTCCTTCAATATCCACCATAAATACCAACCGATTATAATGATCAATTCATGTGTATTCTGGAGGCCCAACTGTTGGGGAACGCAGTAATTTCAAAAAATTTCCTACGCACACACAAGATCATGGTGATGCATAGCAACGAGAGGGGAGAGTGTTGTCTACGTACCCACGCAGACCGACTGCGGAAGTGTTGACGCAACGTAGAGGAAGTAGTCGTACGTCTTCCCGATCCGACCGATCCAAGCACCGTTACTCCGGCACCTCCGAGTTCTTAGTACACGTACAGCTCGATGACGATCCCCGGGCTCTGATCCAACAAAGCGTCGGGGAGGAGTTCCGTCAGCACAACAGCGTGGTGACGATCTTGATGTTCTACCATCGCAGGGCTTCGCCTAAGCACCGCTACAATATGATCGAGGTGGAATATGGTGGCAGGGGGCACCGCACACGGCTAAGGAACGATCTCAAGGATCAACTTGTGTGTCTAGGGGTGCCCCCTGCCTCCGTATATAAAGGATCCAAGGGGAGGGGCTGGCCGGCCAAGGGGGGCGCGCCAGGAGAGTCCTACTCCCTCTGGGAGTAGGATTCCCCCCCCCAGTCCTAGTTGGAATAGGACTCCTTGAGGGGGGGGGGGAAGAGAGAGAGGGGGGCCGGCCACCTTGGGCTGCCCCTTTCTCCTTTCCACTAAAGCCCACTAAGGCCCATATAGCTCCCGGGGGGTTCCGGTAACCTCCCGGTACTCCGGTAAAATCTCGATTTCACCCGGAACACTTCCGATATCCAAACATAGGCTTCCAATATATCAATCTTTATGTCTCGACCATTTCGAGACTCCTCGTCATGTCCGTGATCACATCCGGGACTCCGAACTAACTTCGGTACATCAAAATGCATAAACTCATAATAACTGTCATCGTAACGTTAAGCGTGCGGACCCTACGGTTCGAGAAAAATGCAGACATGACTGAGACACATCTCCGGTCAATAACCAATAGCGGGACCTGGATGCCCATATTGGCTCCTACATATTCTACGAAGATCTTTATCGGTCAGACCGCATAACAACATGCGTTGTTCCCTTTGTCATCGGTATGTTACTTGCCCGAGATTCGATCGTCGGTATCCAATACCTAGTTCAATCTCGTTACCGGCAAGTCTCTTTACTCGTTCCGTAATACATCATCTCACAACTAACATATTAATTGTAATGCTTGCAAGGCTTATGTGATGTGCATTACCGAGAGGGCCCAGAGATACCTCTCCGACAATCGGAGTGACAAATCCTAATCTTGAAATACGCCAACCCAACATGTACCTTTGGAGACACCTGTAATGCTCCTTTATAATCACCCAGTTACGTTGTGAGGTTTGGTAGCACCCAAAGTGTTCATCCGGCAAACGGGAGTTGCATAATCTCATAATCATAGGAACATGTATAAGTCATGAAGAAAGCAATAGCAACATACTAAACGATCGGGGTGCTAAGCTAATGGAATGGGTCATGTCAATCAGATCATTCAACTAATGATGTGACCTCGTTAATCAAATAACAACACTTTGTCCATGGTTAGGAAACATAACCATCTTTGATTAACGAGCTAGTCAAGTAGAGGCGTACTAGTGACACTCTGTTTGTCTATGTATTCACACATGTATTATGTTTCCGGTTAATACAATTCTAGCATGAATAATAAACATTTATCATGATATAAGGAAATAAATAATAACTTTATTATTGCCTCTAGGGCATATTTCCTTCAGTCTCCCACTTGCACTAGAGTCAATAATCTAGATTACACAATAATGATTCTAACACCCATGGAGCCTTGGTGCTGATCATGTTTTGCTCGTGGAAGAGGCTTAGTCAACGGATCTGCAACATTCAGATCCGTATGTATCTCGCAAATCTCTATGTCTCCCACCTGGACTAGATCCCGGATGGAATTGAAGCGTCTCTTGATGTGCTTGGTTCTCTTGTGAAATCTGGATTCCTTTGCCAAGGCAATTTCACTAGTATTGTCACAAAAGATTTTCATTGGACCCGATGCACTAGGTATGACACCTAGATCGGATATGAACTCCTTCATCCAGACTCCTTTGTTCGCTGCTTCCGAATCAGCTATGTACTCCGCTTCACATGTAGATCCCGCTACGACGCTTTGTTTAGAACTGCACCAACTGACAGCTCCACCGTTTAATGTAAACACGTATCCGGTTTGCGATTTAGAATCGTCCGGATCAGTGTCAAAGATTGCATCAATGTAACCTTTTACGATGAGCTCTTTGTCACCTCCATATATGAGAAACATATCCTTAGTCCTTTTCAGGTATTTCAGGATGTTCTTGACCGTTGTCCAGTGATCCACTCCTGGATTACTTTCGTACCTCCCTGCTAAACTTATAGCAAGGCACACATCGGGTCTGGTACACAGCATTGCATACATGATAGATCCTATGGCTGATGCATAGGGAACATCTTTCATATTCTCTCTATCTTCTGCAGTGGTCGGGCATTGAGTCTTACTCAACTTCACGCCTTGTAACACAGGCAAGAACCCTTTCTTTGCTTGATCCATTTTGAACTTCTTCAAAATTTTGTCAAGGTATGTGGTTTGTGAAAGTCCAATTAAGCGTTTTGATCTATCTCTATAGATCTTAATGCCTAATATGTAAGCAGCTTCACCGAGGTCTTTCATTGAAAAACTCTTATTCAAGTATCCCTTTATGCTATCCAGAAATTCTATATCATTTCCAATTAGTAATATGTCATCCACATATAATATCAGAAATGCTACAGAGCTCCCACTCACTTTCTTGTAAATACATGCTTCTCCGAAAGTCTGTATAAAACCAAATGCTTTGATCACACTATCAAAGCGTTTATTCCAACTCCGAGAGGCTTGCACTAGTCCATAAATGGATCGCTGGAGCTTGCACACTTTGTTAGCTCCCTTTGAATCGACAAAACCTTCTGGTTGCATCATATACAACTCTTCTTCCAGAAATCCATTCAGGAATGCAGTTTTGACATCCATTTGCCAAATTTCATAGTCATAAAATGCGGCAATTGCTAACATGATTCGGACAGACTTAAGCATCGCTACGGGTGAGAAGGTCTCATCGTAGTCAACCCCTTGAACTTGTCGAAAACCTTTTGCGACAAGTGGAGCTTTGTAGACAGTAACATTACCGTCAGCGTCAGTCTTTTTCTTGAAGATCCATTTATTCTCAATCGCTTGCCGATCATCGGGCAAGTCAACCAAAGTCCATACTTTGTTCTCATACATGGATCCCATCTCAGGTTTCATGGCTTCAAGCCATTTTACGGAATCTGGGCTCACCATTGCTTCTTCATAGTTCGTAGGTTCATCATGATCTAGTAGCATGACTTCCAGAACAGGATTATCGTACCACTCTGGCGCGGATCTCACTCTGGTTGATCTACGAGGTTCAGTAGTATCTTGATCTGAAGTTTCATGATCATTATCATTAGCTTCCTCACTAACTGGTGTAGGTGTCACTGAAACAGTTTTCTGTGATGTACTACTTTCCAGTAAGGGAGCAGGTACAGTTACCTCGTCAAGTTCTACTTTCCTCCCACTCACTTCTTTCGAGAGAAACTCCTTCTCTAGAAAGTTTCCGAATTTAGCAACAAAAGTCTTGCCTTCGGATCTGTGATAGAAGGTGTATCCAATAGTTTCCTTTGGATATCCTATGAAGACACATTTCTCCGATTTGGGTTCGAGCTTATCAGGTTGAAGCTTTTTCACATAAGCATCGCAGCCCCAAACTTTCAGAAACGACAACTTTGGTTTCTTGCCAAACCACAGTTCATAAGGCGTCGTCTCAACGGATTTTGATGGTGCCCTATTTAACATGAATGCGGCCGTCTCTAGAGCGTATCCCCAAAACGATAGCAATAAATCAGTAAGAGACATCATAGATTGCACCATATCTAGTAAAGTACGATTACGATGTTCGGACACACCATTACGTTGTGGTGTTCCGGGTGGCGTGAGTTGCGAAACTATTCCACAATTTTTCAAATGTACACCAAACTCGTAACTCAAATATTCTCCTCCACGATCAGATCGTAGAAACTTTATTTTCTTGTTACGATGATTTTCAACTTCACTCTGAAATTCTTTGAACTTTTCAAATGTTTCAGACTTGTGTTTCATTAAGTAGATATACCCATATCTGCTTAAGTCATCTGTGAAGGTGAGAAAATAACGATATCCGCCACGACCCTCAATATTCATCGAACCACATACATCTGTATGTACGATTTCCAACAAATCTGTTGCTCTCTCCATAGTACCGGAGAACGGTGTTTTAGTCATCTTGCCCAAGAGGCACGGTTCGCAAGTACCAAGTGATTCATAATCAAGTGGTTCCAAAAGTCCATCAGTATGGAGTTTCTTCATGCGCTTTACACTGATATGACCTAAACGGCAGTGCCACAAATAAGTTGCACTATCATTATCAACTCTGCATCTTTTGGCTTCAACATTATGAATATGTGTATTACTACTATCGAGATTCAATAAGAATAGACCACTCTACAAGGGTGCATGACCATAAAAGATATTACTCATATAAATAGAACAACCATTATTCTCTGATTTAAATGAATAACTGTCTTGGATTAAACAAGATCCAGATATAATGTTCATGCTCAACGCTGGCACCAAATAACAATTATTTAGGTCTAATACTAATCCCGAAGGTAGATGTAGAGGTAGCGTGCCGACCGCGATCACATCGACTTTGGAACCGTTTCCCACGCGCATCGTCACCTCGTCCTTAGCCAATCTTCGCTTAATCCGTAGTCCCTGTTTCGAGTTGCAAATATTAGCAACAGAACCAGTATCAAATACCCAGGTGCTACTGCGAGCATTGGTAAGGTACACATCAATAACATGTATATCACATATACCTTTGTTCACCTTGCCATCCTTCTTATCCGCCAAATACTTGGGGTAGTTCCGCTTCCAGTGACCAGTCTGCTTGCAGTAGAAGCACTCAGTTTCAGGCTTAGGTCCAGACTTGGGTTTCTTCTCTTGAGCAGCAACTTGCTTGCCGTTCTTCTTGAAGTTCCCCTTCTTCTTCCCTTTGCCCTTTTTCTTGAAACTAGTGGTCTTATTGACCATCAACACTTGATGCTCCTTCTTGATTTCTACCTCCGCAGCTTTCAGCATTGTGAAGAGCTCGGGAATAGTCTTGTTCATCCCTTGCATATTATAGTTCATCACGAAGCTCTTGTAGCTTGGTGGCAGTGATTGGAGAATTCTGTCAATGACGCAATCATCTGGAAGATTAACTCCCAATTGAATCAAGTGATTATTATACCCAGACATTTTGAGTATATGCTCACTGACAGAACTGTTCTCCTCCATCTTGCAGCTATAGAACTTATTGGAGACTTCATATCTCTCAATCCGGGCATTTGCTAGAAATATTAACTTCAACTCCTGGAACATCTCATATGCTCCATGACGTTCAAAACGTCGTTGAAGTCCCGATTCTAAGCCGTAAAGCATGGAACACTGAACTATCGAGTAGTCATCAGCTTTGCTCTGCCAGACGTTCATAACATCTGGTGTTGCTCCAGCAGCAGGCCTAGCACCCAGCGGTGCTTCCAGGACGTAATTCTTCTGTGCAGCAATGAGGATAATCCTCAAGTTACGGACCCAGTCCGTGTAATTGCTACCATCATCTTTCAACTTTGCTTTCTCAAGGAACGCATTAAAATTCAACGGAACAACAACACGAGCCATCTATCTATAGTCAACATAAACAAGCAAGATACTATCAGGGACTAAGTTCATGATAAATTTAAGTTCAATTAATCATATTACTTAAGAACTCCCACTTAGATAGACATCCCTCTAATCCTCTAAGTAATCACGTGATCCAAATCAACTAAACCATGTCCGATCATCACGTGAGATGGAGTAGTTTCATTGGTGAACATCACTATGTTGATCATATCTACTATATGATTCACGCTCGACCTTTCGGTCTCCGTGTTCCGAGGCCATATCTGTATATGCTTGGCTCATCAAGTATAACCTGAGTATTCTGCGTGTGCAACTGTTTTGCACCCGTTGTATTTGAACGTAGAGCCTATCACACCCGATCATCACGTGGTGTCTCAGCATGAACAACTTTCGCAACGGTGCATACTTAGGGAGAACACTTCTTGATAATTTAGTGAGAGATCATCTTATAATGCTACCGTCAACCAAAGCAAGATAAGATGCATAAAAGATAAACATCACATGCAATCAATATAAGTGATATGATATGGCCATCATCATCTTGTGCTTGTGATCTCCATCTTCGAAGCACCGTCATGATCACCATCGTCACCGGCGCGCACCTTGATCTCCATCGTAGCATCGTTGTCGTCTCGCCAATCTTATGCTTCTACGACTATCACTACCGCTTAGTAATAAAGTAAAGCATTACATCGCGATTGCATTGCATACAATAAAGCGACAACCATATGGCTCCTGCCAGTTGCCGATAACTCGGTTACAAAACATGATCATCTCATACAATAAAATTCAGCATCATGTCTTGGCCATATCACATCACAACATGCCCTGCAAAAACAAGTTAGACGTCCTCTACTTTGTTGTTGCAAGTTTTACGTGGCTGCTACGGGCTTAAGTAAGAACCAATCTCACCTACGCATCAAAACCACAACGATAGTTTGTCAAATAGACTCCGTTTTAACCTTCGCAAGGACCGGGCGTAGCCACAGTCGGTTCAACTAAAGTTGGAGAGACAGTCGCCCGCAAGCCACCTATGTGCAAAGCACGTCGTGGGAACCGTTCTCGCGTAAGCGTACGCGTAATGTTGGTCCGGGTCGTCTCGTCCAACAATGCCGCCAAACCAAAGTATGACATGCTGGTAGGCAGTATGACTTGTATCGCCCACAACTCACTTGTGTTCTACTCGTGCATATAACATCAAACCATAAAACCTAGGCTCGGATGCCACTGTTGGGGAACGCAGTAATTTCAAAAAAATTCCTACACACACGCAAGATCATGGTGATGCATAGCAACGAGAGGGGAGAGTGTTGTCTACGTACCCACGCAGACCGACTGCGGAAGCGTTGACGCAACGTAGATGAAGTAGTCGTACGTCTTCCCGATCCGACCGATCCAAACACCGTTACTCCGGCACCTCCGAGTTCTTAGCACATGTACATCTCGATGACGATCCCCGGGCTCCGATCCAGCAAAGCGTCGGGGAGGAGTTCCATCAGCACAACGGCATGGTGACGATCTTGATGTTCTACCATCGCAGGGCTTCGCCTAAGCACCGCTACAATATGATCGAGGTGGAATATGGTGGCAGGGGGCACCGCACACGGCTAAGGAACGATCTCAAGGATCAACTTGTGTGTCTAGGGGTGCCCCTGCCTCCGTATATAAAGGATCCAAGGGGAGGGGCTGGCCGGCCAAGGGGGGCGCGCCAGGAGAGTCCTACTCCCTCTGGGAGTAGGATCCCCCCCCAATCCTAGTTGGAATAGGACTCCTTGAGGGAGGGAAAGGGAGAGAGGGGGGCCGGCCACCTCTCCTAGTCCTAATAGGACTAGGGGAGGGGGGAGGCGTGCGGCCACCTTGGGCTGCCCCTTTCTCCTTTCCACTAAAGCCCACTAAGGCCCATATAGCTCCCGGGGGGTTCCGGTAACCTCCCGGTACTCCAGTAAAATCTTGATTTCACCCGGAACACTTCCGATATCCAAACACAGGCTTCCAATATATTAATCTTTATCTCTCGACCATTTCGAGACTCCTCGTCATGTCCATGATCACATCCGGGACTCCGAACTAACTTCGGTACATCAAAATGCATAAACTCATAATAACTGTCATCGTAACGTTAAGCGTGTGGACCCTACGGTTCGAGAACAATGCAGACATGACTGAGACACATCTCCGGTCAATAACCAATAGCGGGACCTGGATGCCCATATTGGCTCCTACATATTCTACGAAGATCTTTATCGGTCAGACCGCATAACAACATACGTTGTTCCCTTTGTCATCGGTATGTTACTTGCCCGAGATTCGATCGTCGGTATCCAATACCTAGTTCAATCTCGTTACCGGCAAGTCTCTTTACTCGTTCCGTAATACATCATCTCACAACTAACATATTAGTTGTAATGCTTGCAAGGCTTATGTGATGTGCATTACCGAGAGGGCCCAGAGATACCTCTCCAACAATCGGAGTGACAAATCCTAATCTCGAAATACGCCAACCCAACATGTACCTTTGGAGACACCTGTAATGCTCCTTTATAATCACCTAGTTACGTTGTGACGTTTGGTAGCACCCAAAGTGTTCCTCCGACAAACGGGAGTTGCATAATCTCATAGTCATAGGAACATGTATAAGTCATGAAGAAAGCAATAGCAACATACTAAACGATCGGGTGCTAAGCTAATGGAATGGGTCATGTCAATCAGATCATTCAACTAATGATGTGACCTCATTAATCAAATAACAACACTTTGTCCATGGTTAGGAAACATAACCATCTTTGATTAACGAGCTAGTCAAGTAGAGGCATACTAGTGACACTCTGTTTGTCTATGTATTCACACATGTATTATGTTTCCGGTTAATACAATTCTAGCATGAATAATAAACATTTATCATGATATAAGGAAATAAATAATAACTTTATTATTGCCTCTAGGGCATATTTCCTTCACCAACATAGATAGTTCTTGATCTGGCATAAGAAGTAAGAATTCAAGTAAAGCCTGTCCAGCACGATCAATAGCACAAGCTTTATTAATCACCTTGTACATCCCCAACTTATCCCAAACCTGTTTCGCCTCCTGACAAAGAAACAACACATGTTTTTTATCTTCTAGCCCATTCGAGCATTATGGCAGATGGGCAAAACTTTCATGTGTCTATTTGTAAGCATAACATAGCACGGGAGGGTTCCATGCAATGTACACCAAATGATTTTTTTACCTTTGTCGGACAAGATAATTTTCAAATCTTACACCAAATAGGCTTGCCATTGATTCTACCCATACCATTTGTATATTGCAATTTACTCCATGTTGTTTGGTTCCATTCCTCCAAATAAGCAGATCGAACACTGAACAAACCATTTTTGGTATAGCTCCAAGCAATGAAATCCGACATATTATGCATAGGGAGGGGAATCACGAGAAGCCTTGAGCATCAATTGGCCACAATGTTTGTGTCACCAAATCTTCATCCCAAAAATTCATGACTTTATCAATAAGATCAGAAACCTTAGACAAAAGATGCCCTCTTCTAGGAGTAATAAGTTTCCTATTCGCACAATTTCGGGATCCATGCATCTCTCCAAATATCGATAGTTTGTCCATTTATAACCGGCGAGATATAACCATTTTTCAGAGAGTTAACACCAGCCATAATGCTTTGCCTACTAAAAGTGGAGCCCTTTTTTAAACTTGCATTCATCAAATCGCCCTCGGGGACTCCGACTGAACTTCCTACGAAGTGCTCCAAACTTTCGATCGGAGGTGATACTAATTACATCTCGAGTCGATATCCCTTGGGATCCGGGTGGACAAACGGAGCATCAAATCCTATCTACATGGCTATAAAGAAAGCGCTGCCTGGGAGGCCACTCGGATGCCAGTAGACGTCTTTCTTAATTTTATGTCTTTGAGTTTAGTCGCATCCATGATTGCATTGACACCTTTTATTTTTGCACTAGTTGGCATTAGTCTATTTGATATGGTTTTGGACTAACCTTCAAAGCTAAAATTTCAACGTATCGGTTGTCTCTCGATTATGCTGCACACTTCCTTGTAGTTTTGTTGCAAATATATCATCTACTTGACATGAGGAGGAAGCACAATTGTTTTCATGAAGTTCTTGAGCTTCAGAAGGGAAGATGTGGTGCAAAACGACCACATGAGGTCGTACCAAAGGAGGTCGCGCAAAGATCAACCCTTGTAGAAGAGAAGACATGATGCGGTATGCACATTCTAGCTCGTACCAAAGGATGCTACACAAAGAGCAACCCTTCACATAAGAGAAGACGGGATGCAATACGAGCATCCACGCTCGTACCCGTGCTCGCATCAGAACTCAGCCGCGCAACCCAAACTTACCAAGAGAGAAGACGGTGTGCGGTACGAACATCGTTGCTCGTACCCTCGCTCGAATCGGAGGGCGACACTGAGCATCCCGAGTCCAGAACAGAAGGGGATGCAGATTACGACTGTAGCCGGTCGTACCGATGATAAGCTCATCATTTTATTTATTCCGACCATACGAGGTTAGTGGGTTACTTTTGACCGATCGTTTGCACTTTAATTTTCATTAATTACATTTGAAGCTCCTTAACCTATAATTCGTTGTAGTATATGTATTTCCTTTTATTATCTTTACTTTATTGTATATACAATGTTAGTATACTAGTATTTTGATGTGTGCGATATTTAGACCTTATGTGGTAATATACATTGTATGATCGATGCCAACTGTATAAAAATCTGCATAAGGCATTCGGTTGCTTCAAATCAAGAAACCTAACCACAAGTGCTGATGAAAATTATTGGGAGGGTCCCTCCTTCGTCCGCCCCTGCAAACAACACAAAGCATATAAAACGAATTGCAAATGTGCAAAAGAAAAGAGATGGCAGATGCATCTATTCAACACCGGGCTCAAATGAGCCTGAGTGTGAATAGTAAATCCATTTTAAATAGCAAAAAGTTTAAAAAAAATCCAAATTATTTGATGTTGCAAGATGTTCATGTGCGTGATGCCCGTGCCAAAGGACATCCCAGGAGCCCGTTGCAAAAAAAAGAAGATATTTTTCGGATGTCTGGGAAATTTTGAAAACATCACTATTCATACCCAAAATTATCTTTTTTGCCACAAGCACCTCGAATGTCCAAACACTCCAAAACTCAAAAACATCACACATTTGAGCATCTTGCATAAAAAACAATACAGTTTCTTTTATTTTTTCTACTATTTTTAATTTTAGTGTTCACCGGATGTATATAAGTCCCAGAACCGAATTAAATTATGATGGAGAAATGACTCCTTCCCCCTGCTGTCCCGCGCGAGACACGCCTACATGAGCACAGAGGCACCGGTACAAGGAGGCATGCAGCATGGCGTCCATGCATGCGGCTAGATGACGCGTACCCTTGAGCGGTTCAGCCTGCTCGTCCTCTTCCTCTCCAAGGGAAACAAAAAATGTCCACGTGCATCGAACCGGACAATAGGCCAGCCCACCTGCCGATGCCATCACGTTTCATGCAGCGGGGGAATATTTTACGGGGACACGGCAAATTTCGCATCTAACCCACCGGTAGCCGAGAATTACAACCTCGAACAGGGAAAACCCTTGCAAGCCGGATATTTCGAAGAAGAATCATGCAGACAAACCTTTTCATCTTTTGACAAAAGAACCACAATGAAGCATCAAATCGTTGAAGATGGCCACAAGAAGTTTACTATACACACAGAAAAATCGACCAAGGCCCAGAACAAGAAGCCGTGTTTCACTTTTCTTCATCGGAACAACACCCGAAATAATGCCGAAAATATTGACCGTAGAGAAAAATACACGGTAGGGGCCTACATCGAAATTGAGCAAATCTCAGTGCACTTATCCGCAAAAGCCCCGAGTCGCGTTAATCCAAAGCGGTTCATAAGAAACGCACACCCACCTCCCCTGTTTCTCCAGCTTCGAGGTTTTCCGGCGTGAGGAAGGAAGGAAGGCAGCGAGAGCAGGGCGCGGGAGACTGCGAGAGGCTGCCGCCATGGAGAACGAGTTCCAGGTACGGGGGTCCCAGTCCTATTTCGAGCTCGCGTTTCTGCCCTAGGATTTAGAGGGGTCGCTGCGTCTAGAAAAGAGGAAGATTCCTTCGTTTCGGGGCGCGATTCGTCAAGGTTTTCCTTGATTTTGATCGGCTCGGTACAAGGGTTTGGGTAGGAATAGGCGATTGAAGCGTATGTATAGTCGAGCGAAAAGAAGATGGGACTGGGATTTCCTCATTCCAGAGATTGGGGGTCAGCAGATTTTAGGATGGAGACCATACATGTGAATCTTCAGATTACTAGATTAGATGTGTGCTCTTCAATTAATCTATTTTCCGGGTTAGATTCAAAACTGGGAGATTCAGATGTGTAGCATGAGTTGCTCATCAGTCTTCCTTCCCCTGTTGGAGTATACCAGTACCCACAGATCACGGATGGACATATTGAGATGGAAAAACCTTCAGTAATGTGAACGTAAAGCTTTTAGTAGAGCTGCTTTAAATAGTCATACTTCTCATGGCATGAAATTGGCATTGATGTTATTAGTCCTTGTTTATTAGAGAGTTCTGCACTAGCACTTTCACATACAAATATTTCCACCCTTCTTCTGGTGATAATAGTTAGTAAGTAGAAAAGGCCTCTTCAAACTTGCTGGCACTTGGGTGCTTGATGTAGTCTCATACAACAACTGTATGAATACTGGTTTAGCCATTTCCCCTTACATCCACTTGTTGTAGAGTTGTTGTTCCAGGGGCTGGATGAAGGTTGTCAAATGTCAATCTGTCTATTGCGTTGTAAATTATGTTGATTTTGCAACCAAGTAGGCTGTTGTTACGAGAAATTCCATTAAATGCTGAGGCTGCGGCTACCAGAAGAGAAGCAGTAAATCACATAATCTGTAAGAATGTAGACCTGTACCACACGCCAAATCCTCTGTATCTATCTATGTGTTATCCCTCCCCCACCCTCACCCCCACCCAAATGGCAAGGCTGTTTTACAGGAGTAAAAATTTATGATCTGTAGACATCTGCAGCTAGGTGTACTGAAGGAAGGTCCATGTAAACCATTGTAGATTTTTACAGCTAATTCATGTTATAATTAACTTCCTGCATAATTATAATACAATATCTTTGCATGGCCATTGCTTACTTAGGATGGCAAGGAGGAGGTCATCCAAGCATGGTACATG
The DNA here is from genome assembly GCF_018294505.1 of Triticum aestivum. Lineage (NCBI taxonomy): Eukaryota > Viridiplantae > Streptophyta > Magnoliopsida > Poales > Poaceae > Triticum > Triticum aestivum. Next base: position 19,499,812 of record NC_057803.1, on the reverse strand, counting down.
GATGACAGTGAAGAGGATCAGAGGCTTCCTCACCACCGTGAGCCCAAAGAGTTCATTCCTCTTGCCAAACTTTCAGGTCTGTGCATTCGCTGCTCAAATAATTTGCTCTAGTAGTATAGTTTGTTTTTGAACTGTAGTAAAACTAGTGCTGGTAAACCTGCTGGATGCTAAAAATTGTGCATATTTTCAATGCTCAGAATTAGGTGTTGTAAGCTGGAACCTAAATGCTGATAACTGGGAGAAAGACGAGAATCTCAAGAAAATCCGTGAGGCCAGGGGATACTCCTATGTGGTTTGTCATTGATCCCTTTTTGGCTACTTACTGTTCTGTGTTTCCATTTTGGTTGTCAAAGCTTAAAATGTATGCAAGTAGTAGAAGCAATCAAATGTGACAGACATGTTCTGTTTTTCCTCTTGCAGGACATCTGCGACGTATGTCCTGAGAAATTGCCAAACTATGAGGCCAAGCTGAAGAATTTCTTTGAAGAGCACTTGCATACTGATGAGGAGATACGCTATTGTCTTGAGGGCAGTGGTACGCCTTCTTTATCTTTTTTGGGGCATTTTGGATGAGAAAGCTATAAAGTGTTTTATTTCCAGTAATAATCATGGTGGCATTGTTTTTTTTAACCTGCTTTACCTATTTGTTTTCTTATCTTGTCCAGGATACTTTGATGTGAGGGACCAAAATGAACAGTGGATCCGTATAGCAGTTAAGAAAGGTGGCATGATTGTTTTGCCTGCAGGAATGTATCACCGCTTTACATTGGATAGTGACAACTACATCAAGGTATTTTAACTTTCTGCTTTTGCTCCCACCATGAAGTGTTGGTCTCCTTAAAACTTGCATATACTAAATGAACTAAAATGACTGAAGTCCTTATTCTTTTGTCAAGTTGCGTGTAATTTACTTTTGTGAATGAATTGGTAATAGATTTCAATAATTTGAATTCGACAACAGTGTTACTTATCTTTAGTCTCACTGCACGTAATTCTAAATACGTAGTTTTCTTTTTAGTTTTTACAACAACATTTACTGCTGTGTCTTGTACCATCTCTGTGAAGTTAACTACCAGCGGAGTCCTTTCATTGATCATATATTCATATCATAAAGATCTTTCCCTTTTCCGTACTCCACCCAATAAGGAACATCATTCTAATATGGACCTCTGAAACTTATGTTTTTCTTACTATGTTGTGCAGGCAATGCGGCTCTTTGTGGGAGAGCCTATCTGGACGCCTTACAATCGTCCCCATGACCATCTCCCAGCTAGGTACTTTCCAGAGTCTTCACTTCTCTTCTTTGCGTTCATTACTCCATTTCCCTTATAACCTCCCACTATTCTCCCTTGCTCTTACCTGATGTGACTGCACATGATTTCAGAAAGGAGTATGTCGACAAGATTATCAACAGAGGTGGGAACCAAACCGTCGAAGCTCGTTGATGGCTCCTACAGTGTTCGGCAGCGAGTGAGTCTTCTGTATGTATCTACATATCACACCAAAAGGTTACCGAATAAGATGTGTGATTGGCTTTCGCCGTGTACCCATACCAGCATCGATCCTGTATCACTTGTGTGGTAGTTTGCACAAAACCTGCTTGAAAATGTTTCATGGAAACTTCTTTGCCTGGCGATGATGCCTGTATTGAATAATAAATGATTCAGTGTCAACAACGGCGTAATGAAAACGGATTCATGTCCATCCAAATCCCTGAGAAATGTTGCGCAATTATTGCTGAAAGCTATACTTGTGTTCTTGATCAATCCCCCTACCAGATCTTGCGTTAATACCTTTCCTGCTTCACATGGCTGACCTTGTCCCGTCGTATTCAGAGAGACGACTAAATCTTGGCAAATTGTACTGTGATTGCCAAGTTTGTTTGTCCGCAATTCTGTGAACACTCGTACTGTTACTGTGGTTGTACGGAGAAGGGAAGCTGCTAGAGCAAATTGTACTGTCAGTTGTACTATGAGTATGACTGAACATGTTCCTGTCCATTTCTAGAGCCGACTTCCGGCACTGGTTTCCGGTCCCCTCCGTCAAGAACAGTTCCCAAGCATACTCCCATGAACTATCATCATCATGTCTCTTGAGGCTGTTTGGTTTGGTGCCAATATTTGGCATGCCAGTGTGTTGACCAAGTCTAAAAAATTTAGCTATCAATTCGTCGGCTACCAAATTTTCTCGCCAATCTCTAGAAAAGTCGCCAACTTTTACCAATTTTTGGCTTGCCAAAATGGCAAATACCGGCATGAAATCAAGTAGCCTCGTAAGAGCATCCCCAAGAGATGTCAAAAACAGCCGTGGTGCCCAAAAAACTTCATTTGGGCATGAAAGAAGAAAAAAACCAGCTCCAGCGGATGCCTATACGGTGATGTGGTTTAAGAAGAAGTTAGAGATTCCTAATAATGAAGGGTTTCTATTTAGATATAGTAAATTGGCTATCTATTTTTCTTGCCAATCTCTCGAAAAGTTGCCAACTTTTACAAATTGTTAGCTTGCCAAAATACATGTCCATGAACATCCGGTCGGACGGGCATCATCCAATCATATCCCTCAAATAAGACGACATGGAGACATCCAACTATATTTCTCAAAATAAGACGGACATAGAGGCATCTGGCCGGGCGGATACTATCCAAACCCATCAGAGCCCATTGACGTGTGCCTCTTTGGTATTGTCATCATGCTCCTCCTCGGCCCCGGCCTTGAGCTCCTCGAAGAGCTGCCGTGCTTCATTGATCCGGAGCTCGCGGCGCTCACGATCGACAATGTGGATGCTCTTCACGACGTGTACACCGTCCTGCTTCATGTCAACGTGCTCCAGGTTCCTACGGTAGCGTCGCAACAGCGGTGGCATCCCTGCGCTCCGCCTCTAGGTGTGCCATTGCCATTTGCGTTTGGGTGAGGAGAGGACGGGGTCTGAAATAGGATGACTAAGGCGGATTGTGAAAATGCACAGGCTCCAAGTAAGTTTTCGGTGTGTACGGAGTGTCGGACGCCAACGGCGGACGTCTGGACTACTGTGGAGAGCTGCCCCGGTTTGTCGCCGGCCTAAGGAGCTTCAGACGTCCGGCCAAAATGAGGGTCTTAATTAGGACTAAAAGTGTCCAGACCGTTCAATCCAGACACACAGGGGCAATCTGGTGGGATCCGGCTCCCTCTCTCCCCATGCTTTCATCCGTGCTCTCACTTAATCCTATGGCTGTCATTTTTCCTTTTTTCTTTCTAATTTAATCATCTCCTCCCTGATTTTAAAGGGGTGGGGCCGGGTTTTATTTTGTTCCAATCAAATCAAGCCATATACACGAGAGCACGGATGGACACAAGCCGGAGGGAGCAGGCAAGTCTTGTCCAATCTGATGAGCCGGGTTGAAGATGCCGTGATGACAGTATACAAAATGAATTATGAAAGTGATATTTGAGAGAAAATTCCTTATTTGACACTATCTTAAAATCTGCTTCCTTATTTGACATTGAATTTTTTCCCTATTTGACACAAATTCTAAATTTTATTCCCTATATGACATTTTCGTTCATTTTGAGCCTAAATGACACCTGAAAAGACTCTTTTGCCCCCTCATGTGATATGTGTGTGGGAGGCAATAGCGCACACACACAGCACCGGTGCAAGGACAGGAGCACACACACATCAACACATACACATGCACGCGCACACACACGCAACAACACGCACGCGAACGTGCACACACACACACGCACACACACACGCAGCAACACACATGCACACGCACACA